>NW_026967508.1:1507975-1567975 GCF_028390025.1 Pseudophryne corroboree
CATATATAGCGCTTTTTGGTGTGTGCTGGCAGACTCTCCCTCTGTCTCCCCAAAGGGCTAGTGGGTCCTGTCTTCGTATAGAGCATTCCCTGTGTGTCTGCTGTGTGTCGGTACGTGTGTGTCGACATGTATGAGGACGTTATTGGTGTGGAGGCGGAGCAATTGCCAAATATGAGGATGTCACCTCCTAGGGGGTCGACACCAGAATGGATGCCTTTATTTGTGGAATTACGGGATAGCGTCAACTCGCTTAAGCAGTCGTTTGCCGACATGAGGCGGCCGGACACTCAATTAGTGCCTGTCCAGGCGCCTCAAACACCGTCAGGGGCTGTAAAACGCCCCTTGCCTCAGTCGGTCGACACAGACCCAGACACAGGCACTGATTCCGGTGGTGAAGGTGACGAATCAACCGTATTTTCCAGTAGGGCCACACGTTATATGATTTTGGCAATAAAGGAGATGTTACATTTAGCTGATACTACAGGTACCACTAAACAGGGTATTATGTGGGGTGTGAAAAAACTACCAGTAGTTTTTACCGAATCAGAAGAATTAAATGACGTGTGTGATGAAGCGTGGGGTGCCCCGATAAAAAACTGCTAATTTCAAAGAAGTTATTGGCTTTATACCCTTTCCCGCCAGAGGTTAGGGAGCGCTGGGAAACACCTCCTAGGGTGGACAAAGCGCTAACACGCTTATCAAAACAAGTGGCGTTACCCTCTCCTGAGACGGCCGCACTTAAAGATCCATCAGATAGGAGGATGGAAAATATCCAAAAAGGTATATACACACATGCAGGTGTTATACTACGACCAGCTATTGCGACTGCCTGGATGTGCAGTGCTGGGGTAGTTTGGTCAGAGTCCCTGATCGAAAATATTGATACCCTGGACAGGGACAATATTTTACTGTCGTTAGAACAAATAAAGGATGCATTTCTTTATATGCGTGATGCACAGAGAGATATCTGCACACTGGCATCACGGGTAAGTGCTATGTCCATTTCGGCCAGAAGAGCTTTATGGACACGACAGTGGACAGGCGATGCGTAGAGGAGTTATTTGGGGTCGGTCTATCGGATTTGGTGGCCACGGCTACGGCCGGGAAATCCACCTTTCTACCTCAAGTCACTCCCCAACAGAAAAAGGCACCGACCTTTCAACCGCAGCCCTTTCGTTCCTTTAAAAATAAGAGAGCAAAGGGCTATTCATATCTGCCACGAGGCAGAGGACGAGGGAAGAGACAGCAACAGGCAGCTCCTTCCCAGGAACAGAAGCCCTCCCCGGCTTCTACAAAAGCCTCAGCATGACGCTGGGGCTTCGCAAGCGGACTCGGGGGCGGTAGGCGGTCGTCTCAAGAATTACAGCGCGCAGTGGGCTCACTCGCAGGTAAATCCCTGGATCCTGCAGATAATATCTCAGGGGTACAGGTTGAAATTAGAGACAGAGCCACCTCGCCGTTTCCTGAAGTCTGCTTTACCAACGTCCCCCTCAGAAAGGGAGACGGTTTTGGAAGCCATTCACAAGCTGTATTCTCAGCAGGTGATAGTCAAGGTACTGTACCTCTTCTACAACAAGGGAAGGGGTATTATTCCACTCTTTTTGTGGTACCGAAGCCGGATGGCTCGGTAAGGCCTATTCTAAATCTGAAGTCCTTGAACCTGTACATAAAGAAGTTCAAGTTCAAGATGGAGTCACTCAGAGCAGTGATAGCGAACCTGGAAGAAGGGGACTTTATGGTATCCTTGGACATCAAGGATGCGTATCTCCACGTTCCAATTACCCCTCACACCAGGGGTACCTCAGGTTCGTTGTACAAAACTGTCACTATCAGTTTCAGACGCTGCCGTTTGGTTTGTCCACGGCACCTCGGGTCTTTACAAAGGTAATGGCCGAGATAATATTTCTTCTTCGAAGAAAAGGCGTATTAATTATCCCATACTTGGACGATCTCCTAATAAGGGCAAGGTCCAGAGAACAGCTAGAGATGGGTTTAGCACTATCTCAAGAGGTGCTAAAGCAGCACGGATGGATTCTGAATATTCCAAAATCCCAATTAATGCCGACAACTCGTCTGCTGTTCCTGGGGATGATTCTGGACACAGTTCAGAAAAAGGTTTTTCTTCCCGAAGAAAAAGCCAAGGAGTTATCTGACCTGGTCAGGAACCTCCTAAAACCAGGAAAGGTGTCTGTACATCAATGCACAAGAGTCCTGGGAAAAAATGGTAGCTTCTTACGAAGCAATCCCTTTCGGCAGATTCCATGCAAAGGGATCTGTTGGACAAATGGTCAGGGTCGCATCTTCAGATGCACCTGCGGATAACCCTGTCGCAGAGGACAAGGGTATCCCTTCTGTGGTGGTTGCAGGAGGCTCATCTATTGGAGGGCCGCAGATTCGGCATGCAGGATTGGATCCTGGTGACCACGGATGCCAGCCTGAGAGGCTGGGGAGCAGTCACACAGGGAAGAAATTTCCAGGGAGTGTGGTCGAGCCTGAAAAAGTCTCTTCACATAAGCATTCTGGAACTAAGAGCAATCTACAATGCTCTAAGCCAGGCGGAACCTCTGCTTCAAGGAAGACCGGTGTTGATCCAGTCGGACAACATCACGGCAGTCGCCCATGTAAACAGACAGGGCGGCACAAGAAGCAGGAGGGCAATGGCAGAAGCTGCCAGGATCCTTCGCTGGGCGGAGAATCACGTGATAGCACTGTCAGCAGTATTCATCCCGGGCGTGGACAACTGGGAAGCAGACTTCCTCAGCAGACACGACCTTCACCCGGGAGAGTGGGGACTTCATCCAGAAGTTTTCCACATGCTATTAAACCGTTGGGTAAAACCAATGGTGGACATGATGGCGTCTCGCCTCAACAAAACACTGGACAGGTATTGCGCCAGGTCAAGAGATCCGCAGGCAATAGCTGTGGACGCGCTGGTAACACCTTGGGTGTACCAGTCGGTATATGTGTTTCCTCCTCTGCCTCTCATACCAAAGGTATTGAGGATTATACGGCAAAGAGGAGTAAGACTAGTGGCTCCGGATTGGCCAAGAAGGACTTGGTACCCGGAACTTCAAGAGATGGTCACGGACGATCCGTGGCCTCTACTTCTGAGAAGGGACCTGCTTCAGCAGGGTCCTTGTCTTTTTCAAGACTTACCGCGGCTGCGTTTGACGGCATGGCGTTTGAATGCCAGATCCTAAAAGGAAAAGGCATTCCAGAAGAAGTCATTCCTACCTTGATAAAGGCAAGGAAGGAAGTCACCGCGAAGCATTATCGCCGTATTTGGCGAAAATATGTTGCGTGGTGCGAGCAGCGGAGTGCTCCGATGGAGGAATTTCAACTGGGTCGTTTTCCTACATTTCCTGCAATCAGGATTGTCTATGGGTCTCAAATTGGGATCTATTAAGGTTCAAAATTTCGGCTCTATCAATATTCTTCCAAAAAGAATTGGCCTCAGTCCCTGAGGTCCAGATTTTTATCAAAGGAGTACTGCATATACAGCCTCCTGTGGTGCCTAAGGTGTAAATGTAGTTTTAGATTTCCTCAAATCCAATTGGTTTGAACCACTAAAGAATGTGGATTTGAAATATCTCACATGGAAAGTGACTATGTTACTGGCCCTGGCTTCGGCCGGGAGAGTATCTGAACTGGCGGCTTTGTTTTATAAAAGCCCTTATTTAATTTTCCATTCGACATAGGGCAGAGCTGCGGACGCGTCCGCATTTTCTCCCTAAGGTGGTATCAGCGTTTCACCTGAACCAGCCTATTGTAGTGCCTGCGGCTACAGACGACTTGAAGGACTCCAAGTTGTTGGACGTTGTCAGAGCCTTAAAAATATACATTTAAAGGACGGCTGGAGTCAGAAAATCTGACTCGCTGTTTATACTGTATGCACCCAACAAGTTGGGTGCACCTGCTTCTAAGCAGTCGATTGCTCGTTGGATTTGTAACAAAATTCAACTTGTACATTCTGTGGCAGGCCTGCCACAGCCTAAATCTGTTAAGGCCCATTCCGCAAGGAAGGTGGGCTCATCTTGGGCGGCTGCCCGAGGGGTCTCGGCATTACAACTCTGCCGAGCAGCTACGTGGTCAGGGGAGAACACGTTTGTAAATTTTTACAAATTTGATACCCTGGCAAAGGAGGACCTGGAGTTCTCTCATTCGGTGCTGCAGAGTCATCCGCACTCTCCCGCCCGTTTGGGAGCTTTGGTATAATCCCCATGGTCCTTTCAGGAACCCCAGCATCCACTTAGGACGATAGAGAAAATAAGAATTTACTTACCGATAATTCTATTTCTCGGAGTCCGTAGTGGATGCTGGGCGCCCATCCCAAGTGCGGATTATCTGCAATACTTGTACATAGTTATTGTTAACTAATTCGGGTTATTGTTTAGGAAGCCATCTTTCAGAGGCTCCTCTGTTATCATACTGTTAACTGGGTTTAGATCACAAGTTGTACGGTGTGATTGGTGTGGCTGGTATGAGTCTTACCCGGGATTCAAAATCCTCCCTTATTGTGTACGCTCGTCCGGGCACAGTACCTAACTGGAGTCTGGAGGAGGGTCATAGGGGGAGGAGCCAGTACACACCACCTGACCTGTAAAAGCTTTACTTTTGTGCCCTGTCTCCTGCGGAGCCGCTATTCCCCATGGTCCTTTCAGGAACCCCAGCATCCACTACGGACTCCGAGAAATAGAATTATCGGTAAGTAAATTCTTATTTTCTCCCGGAGGAGAAAGCCAGGGAGTTATCCGAGCTAGTCAGGAACCTCCTAAAACCGAGCCAAGTCTCAGTGCATCAATGCACAAGGGTTCTGGGTAAAATGGTGGCATCCTACGAAGCAATCCCATTCGGCAGATTCCACGCAAGAACTTTCCAGTGGGACCTGCTGGACAAATGGTCCGGATCGCATCTTCAGATGCATCAGCGGATAACCCTGTCACCAAGGACAAGGGTGTCCCTCCTGTGGTGGTTGCAGAGTGCTTATCTTCTAGAGGGCCGCAGATTAGGCATTCAGGACTGGGTCCTGGTGACCACTGATGCCAGCCTGCGAGGCTGGGGAGCAGTCACACAGGGAAGGAATATCCAGGGCTTATGGTCAAGCCTGGAGACATCACTTCACATAAATATCCTGAAGCTAAGGGACATTTACAATGCTCTAAGCTTAGCAAGACCTCTGCTTCAAGGTCAGCCGGTGTTGATCCAGTCGGACAACATCACAGCAGTCACCCACGTAAACAGACAGGGTGGCACAAGAAGCAGGAGGGCAATGGCAGAAGCTGCAAGGATTCTTCGCTGGGCGGAAAATCATGTGATAGCACTGTCAGCAGTATTCATTCCGGGAGTGGACAACTGGGAAGCAGACTTCCTCAGCACGACCTCCACCCGGGAGAGTGGGGACTTCACCCAGAAGTCTTCCACATGATTAAAAACTCGACAGGTATTGCGCCAGGTCCAGGGATCCTCAGGCAATAATCTGTAGACGCTCTGGTAACACCGTGGGTGTACCAGTCAGGGTATGTGTTCCCTCCTCTGCCTCTCATACCCAAGGTACTGAGATTGATAAGATGGAGAGGAGTAAGCACTATATTCGTGGTTCCGGATTGGCCAAGAAGGACTTGGTAACCGGAACTTCAAGAGATGCTCACGGAGGATCCGTGGCCTCTACCTCTAAGAAGGGACCTGCTCCAGCAAGGACCCTGTCTGTTCCAAGACTTACCGCGGCTGCGTTTGACGGCATGGCGGTTGAACGCCGGATCCTGAAGGAAAAAAGGCATTCCGGATGAAGTCATCCCTATCCTGATCAAAGCCAGGAAGGATGTAACCGCAAAAACATTATCACCGCAATTGGCGAAAATATGTTGCGTGGTGCGAGGCCAGTAAGGCCCGACGGAGGAAATTCAACTGGGTCGATTCCTACATTTCCTGCAAACAGGAGTGTCTATGGGCCTGAAATTGGGGTCCATTAAGGTTCAAATTTCGGCCCTGTCAATTTTCTTCCAAAAAGAACTAGCTTCAGTCCCTGAAGTTCAGACGTTTGTAAAAGGGGTACTGCATATACAGCCTCCTTTTGTGCCTCCAGTGGCACTTTGGGATCTCAATGTAGTTTTGGGTTCTAAAAGTCACATTGGTTTGAACCACTTAAATCTGTGGAGTTAAAATATCTCACATGGAAAGTGGTCATGCTGTTGGCCCTGGCCTGGGCCAGGCACGTGTTAGAATTGGCGGCTTTATCCTGAAAAAGCCCTTATCTGATTTTCCATTCGGACAGGGCGGAATTGAGGACTCGTCCTCAGTTTCTCCCCAAGGTGGTTTCAGCGTCTCACCTGAACCAACCTATTGGTGGTGCCTGCGGCTACTAGGGACTTGGAGGCCTCCAAGTTGCTAGACGTTGTCAGTGCCCTGAAAATATATGTTTCCAGGACGGCTGGAGTCAGGAAATCTGACTCGCTGTTTATCCTGTGTGCACCCAACAAGCTGGGTGCTCCTGCTTCTAAGCAGACTATTGCTCGTTGGATTTGTAGTACAATTCAGCTTGCACATTCTGTGGCAGGCCTGCCACAGCCAAAAATCTGTAAATGCCCACTCCACAAGGAAGGTGGGCTCATCTTGGGCGGCTGCCCGAGGGGTCTCGGCTTTACAACTTTGCCGAGCAGCTACTTGGTCAGGAGCAAATACGTTTGTAAAATTCTACAAAATTGATATCCTGGCTGAGGAGGAACTGGAGTTCTCTCATTTGGTGCTGCAGAGTCATCCGCACTCTCCCGCCCGTTTGGGAGCTTTGGTATAATCCCCATGGTCCTTACGGAGTCCCCAGCATCCACTTAGGACGTTAGAGAAAATAAGAATTTACTTACCGATAATTCTATTTCTCATAGTCCGTAGTGGATGCTGGGCGCCCATCCCAAGTGCGGATTGTCTGCAATACTTGTACATAGTTATTGTTACAAAAATCGGGTTATTATTGTTGTGAGCCATCTTTCAGAGGCTCCTCTGTTATCATGCTGTTAACTGGGTTCAGATCACAGGTTATACGGTGTGATTGGTGTGGCTGGTATGAGTCTTACCCGGGATTCAAAATCCTTCCTTATTGTGTACGCTCGTCCGGGCACAGTATCCTAACTGAGGCTTGGAGGAGGGTCATAGGGGGAGGAGCCAGTGCACACCAGATAGTCCTAAAGCTTTCTTTAGATGTGCCCAGTCTCCTGCGGAGCCGCTATTCCCCATGGTCCTTACGGAGTCCCCAGCATCCACTACGGACTATGAGAAATAGAATTATCGGTAAGTAAATTCTTATTATATATATATATATATATCTATATATATATATATATATTTCTCTAACGTCCTAGAGGATGCTGGGACTCCGTAAGGACCATGGGGATAGACGGGCTCCGCAGGAGAAATGGGCACTTTAAGAAAGACTTTGGATCTGGGTGTGCACTGGCTCCTCCCTCTATGCCCCTCCTCCAGACCTCAGTTTGATACTGTGCCCAGTGGAGACTGGGTGCATTTCAGGGAGCTCTCCTGAGTTTCCTGTAAAGAAAGTTTCTCTAACGTCCTAGTGGATGCTGGGGACTCCGAAAGGACCATGGGGAATAGCGGCTCCGCAGGAGACTGGGCACAAAGTAAAAGCTTTAGGACTAGCTGGTGTGCACTGGCTCCTCCCCCTATGACCCTCCTCCAAGCCTCAGTTAAGATTTTGTGCCCGAACGAGAAGGGTGCAATCTAGGTGGCTCTCCTGAGCTGCTTAGAGTAAAAGTTTAAATAGGTTTTTTTATTTTCAGTGAGACCTGCTGGCAACAGGCTCACTGCATCGAGGGACTAAGGGGAGAAGAAGCGAACTCACCTGCTTGCAGAGTGGATTGGGCTTCTTAGGCTACTGGACATTAGCTCCAGAGGGACGATCACAGGCCCAGCCATGGATGGGTCCCGGAGCCGCGCCGCCGGCCCCCTTACAGAGCCAGAAGAGTGAAGAGGTCCGGAAAATCGGCGGCAGAAGACGTCCTGTCTTCAATAAGGTAGCGCACAGCACCGCAGCTGTGCGCCATTGCTCTCAGCACACTTCACACTCCGGTCACTGAGGGTGCAGGGCGCTGGGGGGGGCGCCCTGGGACGCAATGAAAATACTTTAAATGGCTAAAAATACATCACATATAGCTCCTGGGCTATATGGATGTATTTAACCCCTGCCAGTTTTCCACAAAAAAGCGGGAGAAAGGCCGCCGAGAAGGGGGCGGAGCCTATCTCCTCAGCACACAAGCGCCATTTTTTCCTCACAGCTCCGTTGGAGGAAGGCTCCCTGACTCTCCCCTGCAGTCCTGCACTACAGAAACAGGGTAAAACAAGAGAGGGGGGGCACTAAATTGGCATATTAATATATACAGCAGCTATATTAGGGAAAAACACTTATATAAGGTTATCCCTGTATATATATAGCGCTCTGGTGTGTGCTGGCAAACTCTCCCTCTGTCTCCCCAAAGGGCTAGTGGGGTCCTGTCCTCTATCAGAGCATTCCCTGTGTGTGTGCTGTGTGTCGGTACGCTGTGTCGACATGTATGAGGAGGAAAATGGTGTGGAGGCGGAGCAATTGCCTGTGTTAGTGATGTCACCCCCTAGGGAGTCGACACCTGACTGGATGGTCTTATGGAAAGAATTACGTGATAGTGTCGGCACTTTACAAAAGACTGTTGACGACATGAGACAGCCGGCAAATCAGTTAATACCTGTACAGGCGTCTCAAACACCGTCAGGGGCTATAAAACGCCCGTTACCTCAGGTCGATACAGACACTGACACGGACACTGACTCCAGTGTCGACGGTGAGGAAACAAACGTATTTTCCAGTAGGGCCACACGTTATATGATCACGGCAATGAAGGAGGTTTTGAACATTTCTGATACTACAAGTACCACAAAAAAGGGTATTATGTGGGGTGTGAAAAAACTACCCGTAGTTTTTCCTGAATCAGATGAATTAAATGAGGTGTGTGATGAAGCGTGGGTTTCCCCCGATAAAAAACTGCTAATTTCTAAAAAATTATTGGCATTATACCCTTTCCCGCCAGAGGTTAGGACGCGTTGGGAAACACCCCCTAGAGTGGATAAGGCGCTCACACGCTTATCAAAACAAGTGGCGTTACCGTCTCCTGATACGGCCGCCCTCAAGGAACCAGCTGATAGGAAGCTGGAAAATATCCTAAAAAGTATATACACACATACTGGTATTATACTGCGACCAGCAATCGCCTCAGCCTGGATGTGCAGTGCTGGGGTGGCTTGGTCGGATTCCCTGACTGAAAATATTGATACCCTGGACAGGGACAATATATTATTGACTATAGAGCATTTAAAGGATGCATTTCTATATATGCGTGATGCACAGAGGGATATTTGCTCTCTGGCATCAAGAGTAAGTGCGATGTCCATTTCTGCCAGAAGATATGGACGCGACAGTGGTCAGGTGATGCGGATTCCAAACGGCATATGGAAGTATTGCCGTATAAAGGGGAGGAGTTATTTGGGGTCGGTCTATCGGACCTGGTGGCCACGGCAACGGCTGGGAAATCCACCTTTTTACCCCAAGTCACCTCACAGCAGAAAAAGATACCGTCTTTTCAGGCTCAGTCCTTTCGTCCCCATAAGGGCAAGCGGGCAAAAGGCCACTCATATCTGCCCCGGGGCAGAGGAAGGGGAAAAAGACTGCAGCAGACAGCCTCTTCCCACGAACAGAAGCCCTCCCCCGCTTCTGCCAAGTCCTCAGCATGACGCTGGGGCCTTACAAGCGGACTCAGGCAAGACGGTGGGGGCCCGTCTCAAGAATTTCAGCGCGCAGTGGGCTCACTCGCAAGTGGACCCCTGGATCCTGCAGGTAGTATCTCAGGGGTACAAATTGGAATTCGAGACGTCTCCCCCTCGCCGGTTCCTGAAGTCTGCTTTACCAACGTCTCCCCCCGACAGGGAGGCGGTATTGGAAGCCATTCACAAGCTGTATTCCCAGCAAGTGATAATCAAGGTACCCCTCCTACAACAGGGAAAGGGGTATTATTCCACGCTGTTTGTGGTACCGAAGCCGGACGGCTCGGTGAGACCCATTTTAAATCTGAAATCCTTGAACACTTACATAAAAAGGTTCAAGTTCAAGATGGAGTCACTCAGAGCAGTGATAGCGAACCTGGAAGAAGGGGACTATATGGTGTCTCTGGACATCAAGGATGCTTACCTCCATGTCCCAATTTGCCCTTCTCACCAAGGGTACCTCAGGTTTGTGGTACAGAACTGTCACTATCAGTTTCAGACGCTGCCGTTTGGATTGTCCACGGCACCCCGGGTCTTTACCAAGGTAATGGCCGAAATTATGATTCTTCTTCGAAGAAAAGGCGTCTTAATTATCCCTTACTTGGACGATCTCCTGATAAGGGCAAGGTCCAGAGAACAGTTAGAGGTCGGAGTAGCACTATCTCAAGTAGTACTACGACAGCACGGATGGATTCTAAATATTCCAAAATCGCAGCTGATTCCGACGACACGTCTGCTGTTCCTAGGAATGATTCTGGACACAGTACAGAAAAAGGTGTTTCTCCCGGAAGAGAAAGCCAGGGAGTTATCCGACCTAGTCAGGAACCTCCTAAGACCAGGCCAAGTGTCAGTACATCAATGCACAAGGGTCCTGGGAAAGATGGTGGCTTCTTACGAAGCGATTCCATTCGGCAGATTCCACGCAAGAACTTTTCAGTGGGATCTGCTGGACAAATGGTCCGGATCGCATCTTCAAATGCATCAGCGGATAACCCTGTCTCCAAGGACAAGGGTGTCTCTCCTGTGGTGGTTACAGAGTGCTCATCTCCTAGAGGGCCGCAGATTCGGCATTCAGGATTGGGTCCTGGTGACCACGGATGCCAGCCTGAGGGGCTGGGGAGCAGTCACACAGGGAAGAAATTTCCAGGGCTTGTGGTCAAGCATGGAAACATCACTTCACATAAATATCCTGGAACTCAGGGCCATTTACAATGCCCTAAGTCAGGCAAGACCTCTGCTTCAGGGTCAGCCGGTGTTGATCCAGTCGGACAACATCACGGCAGTCGCCCACGTAAACAGACAGGGCGGCACAAGAAGCAGGAGGGCAATGACGGAAGTGGCAAGGATTCTTCGCTGGGCGGAAAATCATGTGATAGCACTGTCAGCAGTGTTCATTCCGGGAGTGGACAACTGGGAAGCAGACTTCCTCAGCAGACACGATCTTCACCCGGGGGAGTGGGGACTTCACCCAGAAGTCTTCCACATGATTGTGAACCGTTGGGAAAAACCAAAGGTGGACATGATGGCGTCCCGCCTCAACAAAAAACTGGACAGATATTGCGCCAGGTCAAGGGACCCTCAGGCAATAGCTGTGGACGCTCTGGTAACACCGTGGGTGTACCAGTCAGTGTATGTGTTCCCTCCTCTTCCTCTCATACCAAAAGTACTGAGAATCATAAGAAGGAGAGGAGTAAAGACTATACTCGTGGCTCCGGATTGGCCAAGAAGGACTTGGTACCCGGAAATTCAAGAGATGCTCACGGAAGACCCGTGGCCTCTACCTCTAAGAAAGGACCTGCTCCAGCAGGGACCATGTCTGTTCCAAGACTTACCGCGGCTGCGTTTGACGGCATGGCGGTTGAACGCCGGATCCTGAAGGAAAAAGGCATTCCGGATGAAGTCATTCCTACCCTGATCAAAGCCAGGAAGGATGTAACCGTGCAGCATTATCACCGTATTGGCGTAAATATGTTGCGTGGTGTGAGGCCAGGAAGGCCCCTACAGAGGAATTTCAACTGGGTCGTTTCCTGCATTTCCTGCAAACAGGACTGTCTATGGGCCTCAAATTAGGGTCCATTAAGGTTCAAATTTCGGCCCTGTCAATATTCTTCCAAAAAGAACTGGCTTCTGTTCCTGAAGTTCAGACGTTTGTCAAGGGAGTACTGCATATACAGCCTCCTTTTGTGCCTCCAGTGGCACCTTGGGATCTCAATGTAGTTTTGGGATTCCTAAAATCACATTGGTTTGAACCACTCACCACTGTGGACTTAAAATATCTCACATGGAAAGTGGTAATGCTGTTAGCCCTGGCTTCAGCCAGGCGTGTCTCAGAATTGGCGGCTTTATCCTATAAAAGCCCTTACCTAATTTTTCATACGGACAGGGCAGAATTGAGGACTCGTCCTCAATTTCTCCCTAAGGTGGTTTCAGCATTTCACTTAAACCAGCCTATTGTGGTGCCTGCGGCTACTAGGGACTTGGAGGATTCCAAGTTGCTGGACATAGTCAGGGCCCTGAAAATATATGTTTCCAGGACGGCTGGAGTCAGAAAATCTGATTCGCTGTTTATCCTGTATGCACCCAACAAGCTGGGTGCTCCTGCTTCTAAGCAGACGATTGCTCGTTGGATTTGTAGTACAATTCAGCTTGCACATTCTGTGGCAGGCCTGCCACAGCCAAAATCTGTAAAAGCCCATTCCACACGGAAAGTGGGCTCATCTTGGGCGGCTGCCCGAGGGGTCTCGGCTTTACAACTTTGCCGAGCAGCTACTTGGTCAGGGGCAAACACGTTTGCTAAATTCTACAAATTTGATACCCTGGCTGAGGAGGACCTGGAGTTCTCTCATTCGGTGCTGCAGAGTCATCCGCACTCTCCCGCCCGTTTGGGAGCTTTGGTATAATCCCCATGGTCCTTTCGGAGTTCCCAGCATCCACTAGGACGTCAGAGAAAATAAGAATTTACTCACCGGTAATTCTATTTCTCGTAGTCCGTAGTGGATGCTGGGCGCCCATCCCAAGTGCGGTTTATCTGCATTACTTGTACATAGTTATTGTTACAAAAATCGGGTTATTGTTGTTGTGAGCCATCTTTTCAGAGGCTCCTTCTGTTATCATGCTGTTAACTGGGTTCAGATCACAAGTTGTACGGTGTGATTGGTGTGGCTGGTATGAGTCTTACCCGGGATTCAAAATCCTTCCTTATTGTGTACGCTCGTCCGGGCACAGTATCCTAACTGAGGCTTGGAGGAGGGTCATAGGGGGAGGAGCCAGTGCACACCAGCTAGTCCTAAAGCTTTTACTTTGTGCCCAGTCTCCTGCGGAGCCGCTATTCCCCATGGTCCTTTCGGAGTCCCCAGCATCCACTACGGACTATGAGAAATAGAATTATCGGTAAGTAAATTCTTATTATTTTGTTAGGTTTTTTATGTTCAGGGAGCTCTGCTGGCAACAGACTCCCTGCATCAAGGGACTGAGGAGAGAGAAACAGACCCACTTCTCTGAGTTTCAGGGCTCTGTTTCTTAGGCTACTGGACACCATTAGCTCCAGAGGGATCGGTACGCAGGTCTCACCCTCGCCGTCCGTCCCAGAGCCGCGCCGCCGTCCTCCTCGCAAAGCCGGAAGATAGAAGCCGGGTGAGTATGAGAGGAAAAGACTTCAGAGGCGGCAGAAGACACCTTGATCTTCATAGAGGTAACGCACAGCAGTGAAGTTGTGTGCCATTGCTCCCATTCACCTCACACACAACGGTCACTGTAAGGGTGCAGGGCGCAGGGGGGGCGCCCTGGGCAGCAATATAAACCTCTCCTATGGCAAATGTACATATATACATGTACAGCTGGGCACTGTACATGTATATAAAGAGAGGGGGAAGGGGCGCCTCGCAGAACCTATGTTGAAATGCTGCTCGCTGCTCTCAGGGGAATAGGGTATTAGCAATCCCTAAACAATAAAACCAAAAACTAAAAAGAAGAGAGCGCAAGCAAACTCCACTAAAGTTAAACAATTTTTAATCATAAAATATACACAATTATTATACAGTCAAATGGTATATATACACCTAATTGTAACAGAATGTAGCCAATAAATATATGTATAGGATCCGCACAAAACTTCATATACTACCATAAAACCAATGCACTGGTAAATCACAAATATGAGCCGATGTATGGAGATCTTCAGATTAGAACCAGTATGTCCTTTGATTCATCTAAGAATTGACAGCTGATGATTAGCGCTGAAGAACTTATGCATCATCCACAGATCAGTCCCGTAATTAGAAGTAGATAACAAGTGCACTGTTATTTTATATTTTTTGTGAAGTTAAACCTCTATTTGTTAGACACCAGGTAACGCACCAGTTCAATCTGCTGTTTTAATTAGTGTAGCAGCGTGTTGAGATAATACTGCTTACCACTTCCTCGATGCGCTGGCGGCACCGACAAATGCTCAGGTGCTGCTAACTCCAAAAGCTGTGTCTCGCACACTCTCCCTGCCACAGCGTGTCAAGCCGCTGAATGCTTGCCGCCTCCAAAGATCATCCCACGGCACTATAGATGTCCGGAACACCGCTTGGCCTGGGGAGATGAATTAGCAGCCACGGTCCCCGTTTTGCATATGGAACCAATGCAGGTGGCTTAACATGGGCAGATTCAACCCGACGATGAATTGGAGCTTTAGGCAGATGGAGGTCGTGGAAGGGGGGAGATGGTCAAATAGAGGTAGTCGGATCCTAAGTCCAGCCCTGACGCGTTTCTCGACCGGCAATGTCTGGTCGTTTCCTCAGAGGGTTAGAATGATCCCATCCTACTAGTTCACCATATTTAAAGGGATCCTGGGATATTCATTAGTACAAGGCACCTGAGCAGCACCTGTCTGGCTCACTATTAGGAGTGTGTGCAGGTGGAGTTGTGATCATCTCCACATTTGGATCCAACAGTCTAAAATATACATGTGTATACATTCATTTCTAGCAGAGACATTTGATTAACATACATAGACAATAAAAAAATACAGAAAGATAATAAAAAGATAATAAAAACCATAAAATAAAACTCTATAGATATTATTCATTCGTTATTATCGTTGTGAATGTTTGCAGAGAAGGAGACAGCAGTATAAAAATATAAGAATAAGTATGTGCATGCCAGCATGCATATACATATATTCAAGGAGCATACCAACATGCTTATCATATGCAGGTAAATAAATAATAAATAAATAGAATTAATATAACCAAGGTAATCTTTGATTAAACAAATTCCTTTCAATTTGACATAACTATGCCAGTAGTCAGTATTAAATAGACCATATTAATGGTGAAGATGTTACCCTTATTCACCTTAAAAGATATTTACGCTCAAATATATCCGACCATAGGAACATCCATATATTCATATCTTATCTATAGAACAAATATGAAAAAAAGTAAATAGTGTATGGATGCTACGGACCCTGGGGGGTACCACTCCCCAAACCCATGCACAGCATAATAATAACAATAATAATAATAATAATAATAATAATAACATCCACTATGGGTCATACAATTGCTTAATGTATGGCCACATGATAATGGCACATACAGAACATATCCAGATTGAGAGCTAGTTTACCTGGAGGCACCCTTGTATCCTCCAAATGGCACCACAGGACCCAGCATGCCCTCCTAATGCTGGCTCCATCTATGCCTCACTGAACTGCAATAAATAGTGGAAAACTGCTCTAATCAAGCTGGTAACAATCCCCAGGTGCTGCGGGAGGGGGTTACTCTAGACAAGAAATACAAAAGGGATTTTTCCCACGCACTCTGCTGGCTGTTAGTAAGAAGAACTGTATACACTATGTAATAATATAAAATTTAGAGCTCTTCGTTACATATGTTTTGCAAAAGATATGATAAGCCTCCAGGCCACTTCACGGCTGCTCTATTGCTGGAGGTCCCTAACTAAGCATAAGTCCAGGGCTTGGACCCCACAAAGTCGGCTCAGGCCCGACCACCCTATGGCAGCACACCATTGAAATACTAAAGTGTTAATATGTGTTAAGAAAGAAGCAGAAGCTATGGGTTAGAAAGTGCTACAAAAATAAGGGCCCGTCGGGGTCTCAAAAACGTCCCTTAACACAAGACACTACTACCGACACGGACTCTGATTCCAGTGTCGACTATGACTAAGTGAAATTGCACCCTAGGGTGACTAAAGCCATTCAGTGTATGATTGTGACAATTAGGGATGTCTTGCATATTGAGGATGAACCCTCGGTCCCCGACACAAGGGTGCATATGTTTGTGAAAAAGAAACAGATTATTAATTTTCCCACATTTCATGAATTAAATGAATTCTTTATAAAAGCTTGGGAGACTCCGGAGAAGAGACCGCAGATCCCCAAAAGAATTTATATGGCATAACCCTTCCCTAAACAGGACAGGGAGATTTGGGAATCACCTCCCACTGTGGTCAAGTCCCTGACGCGCTTGTCCAAGAAGGTGGCGCTACCGTCTCCTGACAAGGACCCTGCAGATCGCAGGCAAGAAACTACCTTAAAGTGTATTTATTCTCATTCGGGTGCTGTACTACGACCGACGATTGCGTCGGCATGGGTGTGTAGCGCAATTGCAGCTTGGACAGATGAGCTAACTTATCAATTTGATAATATGGATAAGGATACTATATTCTTAACTCTAGCCCATATAAAAGACGCAGTCTTATTTATGAGGGATGCTCAAAGAGACATTGGATTGCTGGCTTCTAGGGCCAATGCCATGTCTATCTCAGCGAGACGATCCTTATGGACTCGCCAATGGACGGGCGATGCGGATTCCAAAAAGCATATGGAAGTACTATGCCACATGGAGCATTATGGGGTTGCTCCAAGGTAGGTAGCTCTTAGCTTAGACATATTTTAGTAAGGAGCCATTATCATGTGGCTCCTTGCTGGTTAATATTAGACCCAGATTGGGGTAATGGAGGTGTGAGGTGTGGTGCCTCTGGACTGGCTGAGCTGGATGGCTTTAGTGTGGCATACCTTTACATTCTATTAACACTTTTCACTTATTAATTTTCTAACACTATTTCTCTATTTTAATTACATTTCATGTTTGTATCACCCTCTCTATAGCTTCGGCTTCCTAAATACTAATTTATTAACACTATAGTTTTTTACACTGGTATGCCACGCTGGGCTTTCTGGCTCATTCTGGTGTTTTGGGGTGCCACACCCTGCACCTAGATATAGCGCTAGGGACCCCAAATATACAGAGAGGCCTTGATGCGGCTTTGGGGCTTAACCACACATTTGCGCAAATATGTGTAACGAAGATCTCTGAATTCTATTATCATGTGGGATTTATATCTGGTTACTGTTATCATTCAGGGTGCTGGGGAAACCGATTGCTTTTTTTCTTGCTCAGAAATACCCCTTCCTTTCGAGCACCTGAATGATATCACTAAGCTAATTGAGTAGTTTCATGTATATAAAGAGCCCCCGCCATGTTTTTAAGAATTTTGAGCGGGACAGAAGCCCGCCGCTGAGGGGGCGGGGCTTCTCCCTCAGCACTCACCAGCGCCATTTTTCTCCACAGCACCGCTGAGAGGAAGCTCCCCGGACTCTCCCCTGCTTGATACCACGGTGAAAGAGGGTTTTAAAGTAGAGGGGGGGCACATAATTGGCGCATATACATACTTGAAAAGCGCTACTGGGTAAACATTCTGTGTTTTTTTCCTGGGTCATATAGCGCTGGGGTGTGTGCTGGCATACTCTCTCTCTGTCTCTCCAAAGGGCCTGGTGGGGAACCTTTCTTCAGAAAAGAGCTTCCCTGTGTGTGTGTGTGTGTGTGGTGTGTCGGTACGCGTGTGTCAACATGTCTGAGGTTGAAGGCTCACCTAAGGAGGAGGGGGAGTGTATGAATGTAAGGTCTCCATCAGCAGCGCCGACACCTGACTGGATGGATATGTGGAATGTTTTAAGTGCTAATGTTAATTTATTGCACAAAAGATTAGACAAAGCTGAAGCAAGGGTACAGTCAGGGAGTCAACCCATGTCTGTCCCAATGTCGCCGGGACCTTCGGGATCTCAGAAGCGCCCACTATCCCAAATAGTAGACACAGATACCGACACGGATTCAGACTCCAGTGTCGACTACGATGATGCAAAATTACAGCCAAAAGTGGCTAAATGTATTCGATATGATTATTGCAATAAAAGATGTTTTGCATATCACAGAGGTACCCCCTGTCCCTGACACGAGGGTACACATGTATAAGGGAAAGAAACCTGAGGTCACCTTTCCCTCCTCACATGAGCTGAACGAATTATGCGAAAAAGCGTGGGAAACTCCAGACAAAAAACTGCAGATTCCCAAAAGGATTCTTATAGCGTATCCTTTCCCGCCAAAGGACAGAATACGGTGGGAATCCTCCCCTAGGGTAGACAAAGCTCTGACGCGCTTGTCAAAAAAGATAGCGCTCCCATCCCAAGATACGGCTACCCTCAAAAGATCCTGCTGACCGCAAGCAGGAGGTTACCTTGAAGTCCATTTACACACATTCTGGTACGTTACTCAGACCGGCAATTGCATCGGCCTGGGTTTGTAGTGCTGTAGCAGCATGGACAGGTTCCTTATCAACGGATATTGAGACCCTTAATAAGGATACCATTTTAATGACACTAGGGCATATAAAAGATGCTGTCTTATATATGAGGGATGCTCAAAGAGACATTAGTTTACTGGGTTCCAGAATAAACGCTATGTCTATTTCTGCTAGGCGAGTCTTATGGACCCGACAGTGGACAGGTGATGCCGACTCAAAGAGGCATATGGAGTTTTTGCCTTACAAGGGTGAGGAATTGTTTGGAGAGGGCCTCTCGGACCTCGTCTCCACAGCTACGGCAGGTAAATTGAATTTTTTGCCTTATATTCCCTCACAATCTAAGAAAGCGCTTCATTATCAAATGCAGTCCTTTCGTTCAAATAAAAGCAAAAGAGTACGTGGAGGTAAGGGCAGAGGGAAAAAGCTGCACAACACAGCTAGTTCCCAGGAACAGAAGTCCTCCCCGGCCTCTGCAAAATCCACCGCATGACGCAAATCCACTGAGGGAGTCCGCTCCAGTGGGGGCACGTCTTCGACTTTTCAGCCACATCTGGGTTCACTCACAGGTGGATCCCTGGGCAATAGAAATTGTTTCCCAGGGATACAAGCTGGAATTCGAAGAGGTGCCTCCTCGCCGGTTTTTCAAATCGGCGCTACCGACTTCTCCCCTGGAAAGGGAGATAGTGTTACATGCGATTCACAAATTGTGTCTTCAACAAGGGGTGGTCGAGGTTCCCCTGCTTCAAAGAGGGAAGGGGTACTACTCAACTCTGTTTGTGGTCCCGAAACCGGACGGTTCGGTCAGACCCATTTTGAATTTAAAATCCCTGAACCTTTACTTAAAACGGTTCAAATTCAAAATGGAATCGCTCAGAGCGGTCATTGCCAGCCTGGAAGGGGGAGATTTTATGGTATCTCTGGACATAAAGGATGCATACCTGCATGTTCCCATATATCCTCCTCATCAGGCGTACCTGAGATTTGCGGTACAGGATTGTCATTACCAATTTCAGACGTTTCCGTTTGGGCTTTCCACGGCCCCGAGAATTTTCACCAAGGTAATGGCGGAAATGATGGTGCTCCTGCGCAAGCAGGGTGTCACAACTATCCCATACTTGGATGATCTCCTCATAAAAGCGAGATCACGGGAGAAGTTGCTGAACAGAGTATCACTTTCACTGAATGTGTTACAGCGACACGGTTGGGTTCTCAATCTTCCAAAGTCGCAGCTGAATCCTACAACTCGTCTGCTCTTCTTGGGCATGATTCTGGACACAGACCAGAAGAGGGTTTTTCTTCCGACAGAAAAGGCGCAGGAACTCATGACTCTAGTCATGAACCTGTTGAAGCCAAAACAAGTGTCAGTGCATCATTGCACTCAAGTCCTGGGAAAAATGGTGGCGACATACGAAGCCATTCCCTACGGCAGATTCCACGCAAGGACCTTCCAGTGGGACCTATTGGACAAATGGTCCAGCTCACATCTGCAAATGCATCAGCGGATTACCCTGTCCCCCAGGGTCAGAGTATCTCTCCTGTGGTGACTGAAAAGTGCTCACCTTCTAGAGGGCCGCAGGTTCGGCATTCAGGACTGGATCATGGTGACCACGGACACGAGCCTCCAAGGTTGGGGAGCAGTCACACAGGGAAGAAATTTCCAAGGCCTTTGGTCAAGTCAAGAGACTTGTCTTCACATCAACATCCTGGAACTAAGGGCCATATACAACGCCCTACGTCAAGCGGAGACCTTACTTTGCGACCAACCAGTTCTGATCCAGTCAGACGTCACCGCAGTAGCTCATGTAAATTGCCAGGGCGGCACAAGGAGCAGAGTGGCAATGGCGGAAGCCACCAGAATTCTTCGCTGGGCGGAGAATCATGTAAGCGCACTGTCAGCAGTGTTCATTCCGGGAGTGGACAACTGGGAAGCAGACTTACTCAGCAGACACGACCTGCATCCGGGAGAGTGGGGACTTCATCAGGAAGTCTTCGCACAGATTGCAAGTCGGTGGGGACTGCCCCAAATAGACATGATGGCGTCCCGTCTCAACAAAAAGATACAAAGGTATTGCGCCAGGTCAAGAGATCCTCAGGCGGTAGCTGTGGACGCCCTAGTGACACAGTGGGTGTTCCAGTCGGTCTATGTATTTCCTCCTCTTCCTCTCATACCCAAGGTGTTGAGAATAATAAGAAAAAGAGGAGTGAGAACAATACTCATTGTTCCGGATTGGCCACGAAGGACCTGGTATCCGGATCTGCAGTAAATGCTCACAGAAGATCCGTGGCCTCTTTCTCTAAGACAGGACCTGTTGCAACAGGGTCCCTGTCTGTTCCTAGACTTACCGCGGCTGCGTTTGACGGCATGGCGGTTGAACGCCGGATCCTAGCGGAAAAAGGTATTCCGGATGAGGTCATTCCTACGCTAATAAAGGCTAGGAAGGACGTGACATCTAAACATTATCACCGAATATGGCGAAAATATGTTTCTTGGTGTGAGGCCAGGAATGCTCCTTGGTGTGAGGCCAGGAAGAATTCCATCTAGGCCGTTTTCTTCACTTCCTACAAACTGGAGTGAATTTGGGCCTAAAATTAGGCTCCATTAAAGTTCAGATTGCGGCCTTATCCATTTTCTATCAAAAGGAATTGGCCTCTCTACCTGAAGTACAGACTTTTGTAAAGGGAGTGCTGCATATTCAGCCTCCTTTTGTACCTCCGGTGGCGCCTTGGGACCTTAACGTGGTGTTAAGTTTCCTTAAGTCACATTGGTTTGAACCACTTAGAACAGTGGAGTTGAAATATCTCACTTGGAAGGTGGTCATGTTGTTAGCCTTGGCTTCAGCTAGGCGAGTTTCGGAATTAGCGGCTTTATCACATAAAAGAACCTATCTGGTTTTCCATATGGATAGAGTGGAATTGCGGACCCGTCCTCAATTCCTACCTAAGGTGGTCTCATCCTTTCATATGAACCAACCTATTGTCGTGCCTGTGGCTACACGTGACTTGGAGGATTCCGAGTCCCTTGATGTGGTCAGGGCTTTGAAAATTTACGTGGCCAGAACGGCTAGGATCAGAAAAACAGAAGCACTGTTTATCCTGTATGCAGCCAACAAGGTCGGCGGCCCTGCTTCAAAGCAGACTATTGCTCGCTGGATCTGTAACACGATTCAGCAGGCGCATTCTACGGCAGGATTGCCGTTACCAAAATCGGTTAAGGCCCATTCCACTAGGAAGGTGGGCTCGTCTTGGGCGGCTGTCCGAGGGGTCTCGGCACTACAGCTATGCCGAGCTGCTACTTTTGGTCGGGGTCAAACACCTTTGCAAAGTTCTATAAGTTTGATACTCTGGCTGAGGAGGACCTCCTGTTTGCTCAATCGGTGCTGCAGAGTCATCCGCACTCTCCCGCCCGTTTGGGAGCTTTTGTATAATCCCCATGGTCCTTACGGAGTCCCAGCATCCTCTAGGACATTAGAGAAAATAAGATTTTAGACTTACCGGTAAATCTTTTTCTCGTAGTCCGTAGAGGATGCTGGGCGCCCGTCCCAAGTGCGGACTTCTTCTGCAAGACTTGTATATAGTTTTGCTTACATAAGGGTTATGTTATAGTTTTCATCGGTCTTGGACTGATGCTATGTTGTTTTCATACTGTTAACTGGTAGTATATCACAAGTTATACGGTGTGATTGGTGTGGCTGGTATGAATCTTAAAGAAAAACAAGGCTGGGACTACGCAATTCACTCTGATATGGATATTTATTATCACATAAAATATTTAAACACATACAAACACATACAATACTAGATGCCGGCCAGCATCACATAAAAATTATATTATAAAACCAATTAATATATCGCTAATGGGTCTAATAATAGAGGATATACTACTTGCTTCCAATATGTGCCTAATACACTTTATATCCTAAATTTATACGCTAAAAATGAACCATTAATAACTTTCTCTTGAAATACTAGTTATATCACTTCCAATAGATTTAAACCAAGATAGATTGTCCAGCGCTTTTTTTTGGTTTGTGACATGCAACCATGCCGAGTATTTTTCCTTTTAGATAGTGATATTTTATCCCAGCATAAATTCAGTTAATAGCTCGGTCCAAATCAGAAAGTCTTTCTCCTCAAAAAGACATCCACATTCAATTATGCACTTAGAACCGCATTATCCACATTTCGGGCTTCTGCCGTTTAGCTAGGCAGATCATACATGGTTAAAGCCTCTTTTATAAAGCAATTATAGCATTCCACTTTTTCAGGGTATAATACTATGCCTGTGCAAAGTTCTTGGATAAACCCCTCCCGGCTGGTTTTAGCCTTATCTGGAGCCTCCGGGTTCTCACTGCGGCGTGCTTCTCTTCCCAACCTCAGTGGGGTTTCTTATGCCTGCGGCCGGCCGGCCCGTTAGTGTCTCCGATGCTAACTCCTGTAACGACAGACGCGTTTCCCCGCCTTCTATTGCGTCGGCGGCTTCTTCAGTGTCAGATACTCATACTTCAATTCATCTGGTTTAAATACCCACCCGCGCCAATCGCGCGTGCGTGTTATCGCTGCGGATCAAGCCTCGTTATCATTTTGGCTTCCAATGCATGTCTTAGTATCTTTACATTCCAAATCTTAATAATGGTTCATACATATGTTATATAATATATAATATAATAATATAAGGTCATACCTATAACCCCATTTATATTACAGGTTGAGTCTCCCTTATCCAAAATGCTTGGGACCAGAGGCATTTTGGATATGGGATTTTTCCGTATTTTGGAATAATTGTATACCATAATGAGATATCATGGTGATGGGACCTAAATCTAAGCACAGAATGCATTTATGTTACATATACACCTTATACACACAGCCTGAAGGTAATTTTAGCCAATATTTTTTATAACTTTGTGCATTAAACAAAGTGTGTCTACATTCACACAATTCATTTATGTTTCATAAACACCTTATACACACAGCCTGAAGGTCATTTAATACAATATTTTTAATAACTTTGTGTATTAAACAAAGTTTGTATACATTGAGCCATCAAAAAACAAAGGTTTCACTATCTCACTCTCCCTCCAAAAAGTCCGTATTTCGGAATATTCCATATTTCGGAATATTTGGATATGGGATACTCAACCTGTATTACTATTTTTGGAGCATACAATTAATTCTAACTATAAAAAAATAATAATGAAATATAATTAATCAATTGTCGATAATTAATTACTAACCAATAACTTATCATATCTTAAATTCATCATTGGTATCGATCAAGACGTAATTTATTATAGATTCTCCATTCTCACCACCCATTGGTACTACATAGTAATATTATATTCAACATCCACATTACTTGATATTATCTGTATATAATATATGTGCAATAGTATATTTCTCTGCTTATATAATAAATAGGCATTTTTCCATTTAGGTAATCAGTCCTATGTATAATTTTCTATCCCAATTCACTTGTTCTAGTAAATTAATTATACAAGTATATACATACCCCCTACCACCTCTAACTAAGGAACAGATGTTCTAAACTATATATAGAGAGAAAACCACAAGAACCCTCCACATCACTTTCTATAGAATAAAAACCCATCTATATCCCATTCAATTCCACCGTATCATTAAGACCCGATGGTACCAATGTATCTAATCTATAGATCCAGTAGGCCTCTCGTCTTCGGAGTCTACTGAATCTATCTCCCCCTCGGTTGGTGGAGTTTATTAACTCTATTCCAACCATTATGATGCTGTTCACATTCGCTTTTTGACAATGTATTACATGATCCGATAATGGATGTCTCGCCCCTTTAATTATGTTCCTCCGATGCTCCATATAGCGAATATGTAAAGTTCTCGTGGTTCGTCCCACATACTGTTTCCCACACTTACAGGTAATGAGATAAATGATGTAAGTAGACATGCAGTTTATAAACTCTTTAATAGGAAAAATCTCACCAGTGATAAATGACTGAAAAGTCGTACTCTTTCTTGGTATATTACCACATGAAAGACAATCCATTTTCCCACATTTATGAGATCCCATCGGTCTCACAGGCAGCCATGTACTTGATATAACCCCTTTTCCCCCTCTTTCCTTCTGAAAATGACTTGGCACCAATTTCTTCCTTAGATTATCTGCTTTTCTAAAGATAGTGTGACCTCTAGGGTCTATACATGTTTTTAACACTTCATCTAAAAGTAACAGAGATGTGTTCTTCTTAATTACCTGACTAATTTTATACCCACAACTATTATACTTTGTGACAAATGCTTCACTTCTCTCTCCCACAATCCCCATCTCATTTTTATTTTTATTATTTTTATTATTAATAAATTTGGGTCTTAATAAAGTTTCCCTATCCATAACCTCCACCTCATGGTAAGCTTTCTCCAGAATCCCCTGTGGATATCCCTGTTCCTGAAAGGACTCCAACAGTGTCCTTGCCTGTGTATGAAACATAGGAAGCTAACTACAATTACGACGTAATCTTACCAACTGTCCCCTAGGGATATTATCTTTCCAACTACGTTTATGTGCACTCTTGTAATCTAGATACCGATTATTATCTACTGGTTTGATATATGTTTTTGTTACTAACCCTTCATCCTCTACTGATAGTTCTATATCTAGGAAACATAACTTATTAGTGCTAATACTTGATGTGAATTTTAAACCAAAATCATTATTATTTAAACCATTAGTGAATTTGTGAAGTCCTTCTAAAGTCCCCCCCCAAATTATAAATAAATCATCTATATATCGACCATAGTATACCAGATCCGCCCTGAGCTCGCCTCCCCACACATGTTCCTCCTAAAGGTGCCCATATACAGGTTGGCGAAACTCGGAGCGAATCTGGCCCCCATGGCCGCTCCCCGTGTCTGTAAATAATAATGTGCATCAAACATAAAATAATTATGTGTTAAAATAAACTTGATAGCATCTAATAAGAAGACACGTAGAGGGTCCGAGGTATTTCCCTGTCTCAAATAACTTTCCACTGCCAAAATTCCTTTTTCATGTGGAATATTTGAATACAGTGACTCCACTTCACACGTTACCAGATAGAGACCTCTCCTCCACTTAATTTTATTTATGATGTTCAGAAAATGTTGTGTATCCTTTATATGGGACCTCAGGCCCTCCACGTGTCCCTGTAAATAGTGATCTACAAAAAAAGATAAATTATTTGTGAGTGACCCCACACCTGAAATAATAGGTCTCCCTGGTGGATTAACAAGTGATTTATGAATCTTAGGTAAATAATAAAATGTTGCCGTGACTGGATGTGCACAAAGTAAAAAATTAAACGTTTCCTTTGATATAGAACCATCTTCGAGGGCTGTATCCAATAACTCAGTATATTGTTTCTGAAACAGGGTGGTGGGGTTGCCATCCAACCTACGATAGAATTTTGTATCCCTAAGTTGTCTATGGCATTCTGTCATGTATTCTTCTGTTTCTGTAATCACTACCCCACCACCCTTATCAGCTGGCTTTATTATTATGCCCCTATCATCTTGTAAATATCTTATTGCTTTCCTCTCCCCCGAGGTCAGGTTGTCCTGGTACTTTATGTCGTGTGATTTCTCGCATATTTGTTTAAAACTCGCAAGAGTCGATTTATAGAAGCTTTCTATGTATGGTCCTTTAAATGCTAAGGGATAGAAATCTGATTTCTTTTTAAAGGGCTTTGCCCTAATATCAAAAATAGGTATTTTCACATCTATAACATCTTCACTGATATATCCCTCCTGTCCCAAACTTATTAATATGTCTCTTATAACTTCATCATCTTTATCCAAGATAATCGGTAATTCTTCACTCTTTTTCTTTTTTATTTCTTTGAGTGCAAAATATCTTTTTCTACTAAGTGTGCGTACATAACGATTAAGATCTACAAATAATTGAAATAGATTAGGTTTGGCCACCGGCGCATAATTTAAACCCTTCTCCAGTATACTTATTTCTTCACTTGTCAATACCCGTTTAGACAGATTATAAATACCTTTCCCTGTCACATCCTTCAATACTTTCTGCGTGGCGTTTTCCACCTGTTTTCTTCTACCCCCCCTGCATCCTCTAAATCTGCGTTTCTTGTCCTTTTTTTCTGATACTGGGATGTTTGCCATGTGCTGCGTTCCTGATGCCTGTCTAAAAAAACTCCCTCTGATGGTGTATGTTCACATTCATCCTCTGTTTCTGATGGTTTATTATCTCTGTTTATTTTATCTCTTGGTGTCTCTAACAACTGATATCTATTTTTGTGAAAAAATTGGGGTCTCCTATTTTTCAACTGTTTCCAATTATTCGCCCCTCTTTCTTTGGGCCCTCCTTCCTGATAATAATAATTACCCTGCTGCCTAAATGGTTGTCTACCTCTACCTTTATCAAAATTTGTTTGATTAAATTCCCGTCTCTCATACATATGACCTTTATTATAACTGCGTGATGCCCCATTCTTATAATCATTGACATCCCTCCCCATCTTATGTTCTTTTCTATCTATCAATGATTGTTCAAAGTCCAACAATTTTCTGTTTACTTTTATATCGCTTTCTTTAAATTCAGCCATTTTCTCATACTCCTTCAGTGCAATATGTATTTTCTCAATTTCCATTTGTAAATCTTTTACTCGCTGTTCCCTATACTTAATTAATAACTGCATAAGATTTTTAGAACAGTTATCCAAGGTGGTATTCCACTCATCTGTGAACTCTTTATCCTCTTTAAATGTGGATTCTTTCAATATTCTTAGTCCTCTTGGAATTATATTACCATCCAAGTATTTTTGTAGGGATATCTGGTCCCACCAATGTTTTGTCTCTGCCATACACAAATTCTCTAGTTTATTAAAACATCCATGCATTTCTGCTATCCCACTTCTCTCCTCTGCTAAACTAGCATTAGTTTTACCTTTTAGATATAAATCTGTCCTTTCCAACCTGTTTGAAATACATGTTAATTGTGCCATTCTCTTATTTAGAGCGATACCAATGTGAACTCAATATTAATTAAAAACTCCAATTATCCAATCAATCAAAGCTGCCTGGGTAACCCAACCAACAGAACAAATAAATAGCCAAAAACACCTGGCGCTGTGATTGACTACAGACGAATGCAGCAATCCCAAAAGGGTCTTTGGTTTTAACCCTTACTATAGAACTACAAGAAAAACAAGGCTGGGACTGCGCAATTCACTCTGATATGGATATTTATTATCACATAAAATATTTAAACACATACAAACACATACAATACTAGATGCCGGCCAGCATCACATAAAAATTATATTATAAAATCAATTAATATATCGCTAATGGGTCTAATAATAGAGGATATACTACTTGCTTCCAATATGTGCCTAATACACTTTATATCCTAAATTTATATGCTAAAAATGAACCATTAATAACTTTCTCTTGAAATACTAGTTATATTACTTCCAATAGATTTAAACCAAGATAGATTGTCCAGCGCTTTTTTTTTTTGTTTGTGACATGCAACCATGCCGAGTATTTTTCCTTTTAGATAGTGATATTTTATCCCAGCATAAATTCAGTTAATAGCTCGGTCCAAATCAGAAAGTCTTTCTCCTCAAAAAGACATCCACATTCAATTATGCACTTAGAACCGCATTATCCACATTTCGGGCTTCTGCCGTTTAGCTAGGCAGATCATACATGGTTAAAGCAATTATAGCATTCCACTTTTTCAGGGTATAATACTATGCCTGTGCAAAGTTCTTGGATAAACCCCTCCCGGCTGGTTTTAGCCTTATCTGGAGCCTCCGGGTTCTCACTGCGGCGTGCTTCTCTTCCCAACCTCAGTGGGGTTTCTTATGCCTGCGGCCGGCCGGCCCGTTAGTGTCTCCGATGCTAACTCCTGTAACGACAGACGCGTTTCCCCGCCTTCTATTGCGTCGGCGGCTTCTTCAGTGTCAGATTCATCTGGTTTAAATACCCACCCGCGCCAATCGCGCGTGCGTGTTATTGCTGCGGATCAAGCCTCGTTATCATTTTGGCTTCCAATGCATGTCTTAGTATCTTTACATTCCAAATCTTAATAATGGTTCATACATATGTTATATAATATATAATATAATAATATAAGGTCATACCTATAACCCCATTTATATTATTACTATTTTTGGAGCATACAATTAATTCTAACTATAAAAAAATAATAATGAAATATAATTAATCAATTGTCGATAATTAATTACTAACCAATAACTTATCATATCTTAAATTCATCATTGGTATCGCTCAAGACGTAATTTATTATAGATTCTCCATTCTCACCACCCATTGGTACTACATAGTAATATTATATTCAACATCCACATTACTTGATATCTGTATATAATATATGTGCTATAGTATATTTCTCTGCTTATATAATAAATAGGCATTTTTCCATTTAGGTAATCAGTCCTATGTAGGACTGAGGAAAGAGGGGGAAAAGGGGTTATATCAAGTACATGGCTGCCTGTGAGACCGATGGGATCTCATAAATGTGGGAAAATGGATTGTCTTTCATGTGGTAATATACCAAGAAAGAGTACGACTTTTCAGTCATTTATCACTGGTGAGATTTTTCCTATTAAAGAGTTTATAAACTGCATGTCTACTTACATCATTTATCTCATTACCTGTAAGTGTGGGAAACAGTATGTGGGACGAACCACGAGAACTTTACATATTCGCTATATGGAGCATCGGAGGAACATAATTGAAGGGGCGAGACATCCATTATCGGATCATGTAATACATTGTCAAAAAGCGAATGTGAACAGCATCATAATGGTTGGAATAGAGTTAATAAACTCCACCAACCGAGGGGGAGATAGATTCAGTAGACTCCGAAGACGAGAGGCCTACTGGATCTATAGATTAGATACATTGGTACCATCGGGTGTTAATGATACGGTGGAATTGAATGGGATATAGATGGGTTTTTATTCTATAGAAAGTGATGTGGAGGGTTCTTGTGGTTTTCTCTCTATATATAGTTTAGTACATCTGTTCCTTAGTTAGAGGTGGTAGGGGGTATGTATGTACTTGTATAATTAATTTACTAGAACAAGTGAATTGGGATAGAAAATTATACATAGGACTGATTACCTAAATGGAAAAATGCCTATTTATTATATAAGCAGAGAAATATACTATTGCACATATATTATATACAGATAATATCAAGTAATGTGGATGTTGAATATAATATTACTATGTAGTACCAATGGGTGGTGAGAATGGAGAATCTATAATAAATTACGTCTTGAGCGATACCAATGATGAATTTAAGATATGATAAGTTATTGGTTAGTAATTAATTATCGACAATTGATTAATTATATTTCATTATTATTTTTTTATAGTTAGAATTAATTGTATGCTCCAAAAATAGTAATAATATAAATGGGGTTATAGGTATGACCTTATATTATTATATTATATATTATATAACATATGTATGAACCATTATTAAGATTTGGAATGTAAAGATACTAAGACATGCATTGGAAGCCAAAATGATAACGAGGCTTGATCCGCAGCGATTACACGCACGCGCGATTGGCGCGGGTGGGTATTTAAACCAGATTAATCGAAGTATGAGTATCTGACACTGAAGAAGCCGCCGACGCAATAGAAGGCGGGGAAACGCGTCTGTCGTTACAGGAGTTAGCATCGGAGACACTAACGGGCCGGCCGGCCGCAGGCATAAGAAACCCCACTGAGGTTGGGAAGAGAAGCACGCCGCAGTGAGAACCCGGAGGCTCCAGATAAGGCTAAAACCAGCCGGGAGGGGTTTATCCAAGAACTTTGCACAGGCATAGTATTATACCCTGAAAAAGTGGAATGCTATAATTGCTTTATAAGAGGCTTTAACCATGTATGATCTGCCTAGCTAAACGGCAGAAGCCCGAAATGTGGATAATGCGGTTCTAAGTGCATAATTGAATGTGGATGTCTTTTTGAGGAGAAAGACTTTCTGATTTGGACCAAGCTATTAACTGAATTTATGCTGGGATAAAATATCACTATCTAAAAGGAAAAATACTCGGCATGGTTGCATGTCACAAACCAAAAAAAAGCGCTGGACAATCTATCTTGGTTTAAATCTATTGGAAGTGATATAACTAGTATTTCAAGAGAAAGTTATTAATGGTTCATTTTTAGCGTATAAATTTAGGATATAAAGTGTATTAGGCACATATTGGAAGCAAGTAGTATATCCTCTATTATTAGACCCATTAGCGATATATTAATTGGTTTTATAATATAATTTTTATGTGATGCTGGCCGGCATCTAGTATTGTATGTGTTTGTATGTGTTTAAATATTTTATGTGATAATAAATATCCATATCAGAGTGAATTGCGCAGTCCCAGCCTTGTTTTTCTTGTAGTTCTATAGTAAGGGTTAAAACCAAAGACCCTTTTGGGATTGCTGCATTCGTCTGTAGTCAATCACAGCGCCAGGTGTTTTTGGCTATTTATTTGGTATGAATCTTGCCCTTGGATTAACAAAAATCCTTTCCTCGTACTGTCCGTCTCCTCTGGGCACAGTTTCTCTAACTGAGGTCTGGAGGAGGGGCATAGAGGGAGGAGCCAGTGCACACCCAGATCCAAAGTCTTTCTTAAAGTGCCCATGTCTCCTGCGGAGCCCGTCTATCCCCATGGTCCTTACGGAGTCCCAGCATCCTCTACGGACTGCGAGAAAAAGATTTACCGGTAGGTTTAAAATCTTATTTTATATATATATATATATATATATAATTTTCTTACGAGTAATGGAGCAGGATAGATAATTTTTACATTTATATTAGGTAAAATCTTCCCAATGTGTTAGATAGACTCTAGTGTTCCTATATCATAGTGTCCCTTGGTCTACATCACAGGTTCTCAAACTCGGTCCTCTGGACCCCACACAGGTCATGTTTTCAGGTCATCTGTGTATTTTTAAAATGTGACATTTGGTGACACACAGTGCACTTGTCGGGTGATCTGGAAAACATGACCTGTTTGGGGACCGAGTTTGAGAACCACTGGTCTACAAAAACAGTAGTAAAGCAATTATAACAATTTGTTGCTCATCAAAGATACATTATTTCCTAATGGTACTTAGAAAAATATAGGCGGTGAGCCATGCATCTTATATACAATATCATGCCTTGCCATATATTGTGGGAAATGTTTAATTGATCCCATTGTAGATGTGCATGTAACCTCCTGTGAATGAGTGCCAGGGCTCTAGTTGCATAATACGTCACAGGATATAAACGAGACACATTTGTATGGCATGGTAAGAAAGAAATATACAATACTGCAAAAGTTTTAGACAGGTGTGTAAAAGCCGCAGAGTAAGACTGCTTTCAAAAATAGAAGTGTTAATAGTTTATTTGTATCAATTAAATTGCAAAGTGAATGAACAGAAGAGAAATCTAAATCAAATCAATATTTGGTGGGACCAGCCTTTGCCTTCAAAACAGCAGCAATTCTAGGTACACTTGCACACAGTTTTTGAAGGAACTCGGCAGGGAGGTTGTTCCATACATCTTGGAGAACTATCCACAGATCTGTAGTTGCTGATAGACCTTAAACAGCTAAATATCCTGAATGTAATGAGACAGAACCTTGCAGTGTGTGCGCTTTCACAGGTTTAGCCATTAAATTAGCCAATTTGCTCCCAATGGCCAGGATCTCAGACAGGGATTCTTAGGGTAATTACTCTGATCTCTGCCTGTGACCTTAAGAGGTATGAGTAGAATTCAATAAAGGCGGCTCTACTGTATATGCCGGTTAGAGTGACGCTTACAGCGCAAGAGGCTCCTTTGGGGCCACACAAGCTATGCCAATTCTTCCCCATAGTATGAACATTTTCTCAATGCTGAAAGAAAGTATTTCCAAAGATGTATTTTATTTCCAGCAGGTGGATGCAGAAGCAGGAATACCTCAGAGGGACGTCTCCTTTTGTCTTCAGATTATAAAATAGAAGATAATGACATCGTACAAGCTTCTCAAGGAGAAAACCCTGTTACACTAAATATACTTCCATTGTTGTCCAGGGAACATACGTCATCTGATCTCTCTAATCATAAAGATTGTTCTGCTGATAATTTAGATGTTGTTACACATAGAACAGGCCCTACAGGTGCTAAAATGTTCCCCTGTTCTGAGTGCGGGAAATGTTTCTTACATCATTCAATCTTTGTTAGACATCAGAGAAGTCACACAGGTGAGAAACCATTTCCATGTTCTGAGTGTGGGAAATGTTTCTCACAGACATCACATCTTGTTGTACATCTTAGAGTTCACACAGGTGAGAAACCGTTCTCTTGTTCTGAGTGTGGGAAATGTTTCCCACGGAAATCAAAGCTGATTGCACATCAGAGAATTCACACAGGTGAGAAACCGTTCTCATGTTCTGAGTGTGGGAAATGTTTTACACGGAAATCAAAGCAGATTGCACATCAGAGAAGTCACACAGGTGAGAAACCGTTCTCATGTTCTGAGTGTGGGAAATGTTTCTCGTGGAAATCAAAGCTGATTGCACATCTGAGAACTCACACGGGGGAAAAACCATTTTCATGTTCTGAATGTGGGAAATGTTTTGCACAGAAATCAGATCTTGTTACACATCAGAGATGTCACACCGGCGAGCAACCATTTTCATGTTCTGAGTGTGGGAAATGTTTTTCACATAAATCATATCTTGTCAGACATCAGAGATCTCACACAGGTGAGAACCCATTTTCATGTTCTGACTGTGGGAAATGTTTTTCACATAAATCATATCTTGTCAGACATCAGAGAACTCACACAGGGGAGAAGCCATTTTCATGTCCTGACTGTGGGAAATGTTTTACAGTGCAATCAAATCTTTTTAAACATCAGAGAACTCACTCAGGCGAGAAGCCATTTCCGTGCTCTGACTGTGGGAAATGTTTTACACAGAAATCAACTCTTGTCATACATCAAAGAACTCATACGGGTGAGAAGCCATTTCCATGTTCTGAGTGTGGGAAATGTTTTGCACAAAAAATAAGCCTAGTTTTACATCAGAAAATTCACACAGGGAGATAAAAAAAAAACAACAACCACATTACCATGAGGTGATCACCATAATAGGGTTTCAGCGATAATCTAAATATTGTATTATACGTTGGCATTATTAATGTAAATAATAAAAAAAGTGGTGTAAACATATATGTACAGATTGTATTGACATCTCTGCTTTATGGAGAGTCTTATAAAGCTTCACTCACATAAAGTATTCACATGGTATAATGTAATTACCATACACAGGCATAGATGGAATGTGTTTCACCAACATAAGATAACATCTACAGCAGTTTTCTTCTAGTAGACATTGGCTATAACTCGGCACAGTAATAAGATCACATTGTTATATAGGGTCTTAAATCTATTTATATAAAAGGAAAATACCACTCCTACAAAATCTCCTGAACTATAAGGACTAGGAACTTTTGTGACAGTAGCTTGCTTTTGTGACTTAGGCACCCACTAAGAAGGGATTTTTCAAAACTCCACTCACAAAGGGGTTAAAAGGGGTGAGATGATTATTGGGAATTACCCACTCACAGAGGAGAGTTAAGACAGCCCACCCAGCCAGGGCTATAAAGAATGCATGGTGCAGGCGATACCTAGTCACGGAGGGGGAGGACACAATGCTCTGTTCCTGGATTTCCTTGCCAGTGGCAGTTGCAGAGCAGTCCATTATTCAAATAGGGGTGCCACATCAACTGCCACCCCTAAACACTGTCAGACATCGCTGCGTGTGGCTCCCCTATTTGAATAATGGACTACTCTGTAACTGGCAAGGCAGTCCAGCCTTATGGTTCAGGAGATTTTGTGCCGAGTCAGTGGTATTTGGCTTGCTATATATATATATATATATCAGCTATAAGTACTTAACCAACCTATTCCCAGTTGGGAGAGGATAGTGTCTCAATTATCAAAGATAACCAGGAGAATTTTTATTTATTTATTAACAGTTTCTTATATAGCGCAGCAAATTCCGTTGCGCTTTACAATTTGAAATAACAATAACAAACTGGGTGAAAACAAACAGTCATAAAGGTAGGAAGGCCCTGCACGCAAGCTTACAATCTATAGGGAAATAGGCATGTATACACAAGGAAAGGTGCTATCTATTGCATAGAATGAGAAGACATGTGAGGATATGTGTGGACTGTGCAGAGTGGATGCAATTTGATAGAAAGGTCTATGAAAGTTATGTGGGCGGTTCTGGAATTTGATATGCTTGCCTAAAGAGGTGAGTTTTCAGGGAACGCTTGAAGGTTTGGAGACTAGAGGAGAGTCTTATTGTGCGTGGTAGGGCATTCCAGAGTGGGTGCAGCCCGATGAAAGTCCTGCAATCGTGAGTGGGAGCGAGTAATGAGTGTGGATGAGAGACGCAGGTCTTGTGAAGAGCGAAGAGGTCGGGTTGGGAGATATTTTGAGATAAGCGAAGTGATGTACGTTGGTGTAGTTTGGTTAATGGCCTTGTGTGTGACTAAAAGTATTTTATATTGAATGCGGTAGAGAACAGGTAACCAATGGAGGGACTGACATAGTGGATCTGCAGATGATGAACATCTAGCGAGGAAGAAAGCCTCGCCGCTGCATTCAGAATGGATTGTAGTGGTGAGAGTCTCGTTTTAGGAAGACCAGTTAGGAGACTATTGCAATAATCAATGCGGGAGATAATGAGAGCGTGGATTAGAGTTTTAGCAGTGTCTTGTGTAAGGTATGTCGTATTTTGGATATGTTTTTTTAATGCATGTAACATGATCTTGAGACAGATTGAATGTGGGGAACAAAGGCCAGATCAGAGTCAAGGATGACACCATGCAGTGAGCTTGTGGGGTAGGGTAGATAGTCGAGTTTTCAACAGTGATAGAGATATCAGGTTGGTACCTACTATTGGCCGGTGGAAATATAATTAACTCTGTCTTTGAAATATTCAGTTTGAGGTGGCGAAATGTCATCCAGGATGAAATGGCAGAAAGGCATTCAGTGACACGGTCCAGTCCAGATAGGGACAAGTCAGGGGAGGATAGGTAGATTTGAGTATCATCTGCGTACAGATGATACTGAAAACCAAAAGAGCTGATTAGATTACCAAGAGATGAGGTATAGATAGAGAAAAGCAAAGGACCCAAGACTGAGCCTTGCGGTACTCCAACTGAAAGAGGTAGCGAAGAGGAGGTAGATTCAGAGAAGTGAACACTGAAGGAGCGATTAGATAGGTAGGATAGGAACCAAGAAAGGGCTGTGTCTTTAAGACCTAGGGATTGTAGTTTCTGTATGAGAAGAGAGTGGTCTACAGTGTCAAATGCAGCAGATAGATCTAGAAGAATAAGTAATGAGTAGTGGCCTTTAGACTTCGTAGTGACCAAATCATTAACCACTTTAGTCAGTGCTGTTTCTGTGGAATGTTGGGAACGGAAGCCTGACTGAAGTGGGTCCAATAAAGTGTATGAGTTAAGAAAGTGTGTGTCGAGTGTAGGCAAGTCTCTCAAGTAGCTTAGAGAGACAAGGGAGCTGAGAGATATGGCGGTAGTTTGAGAGAGCATTAGGGTCAGAATTTTGTTTTTTTTTAAAGGGAGTAATCACTGCATACTTGAAGAGTGAAGGAAAAATACCAGTAGAGAGAGAGAGAGATTACAGATGTTAGTTAAGGTAGGGATGAGTACCAGAGACAGAGCTTTACTTATTTGTGAGGGTAAAGGATCAAGAGGAGAGGTAGTAGAGAAGCAGGAAGAGAAGAGTGATGATACTTCATCTTCATTTGTGGGATCAAATGAAGAAAGAGTGCCAGAGGGTTCAGGTAAAGAATGGAGCAGGTCACTGGCTGCCGAAGAGCATACCATTTCATCTCGGATCTTATCAATCTTCTCCTTGAAGTAGGAAGCAAGATCCTGTGCCTTGATAGTGGCTGGTGGGGTAGGTGAGGGAGGATTCAGAAGTGATTTAAATGTATTAAAGAGTCGTTTGGGGTTAGAGGCTTGAGATAAGAGTTTGGAAATATGTTTGTTTGGCAGTGTCCAGGGCATTTTTATAAGAATGGTAGACAGTCTTATATGTGAGGAAGTCACTTGAAATATGAGATTTACGCCACTGACGTTCAAGTTTTTGTGTGAGTTTTTGTAGTTGTCTTGTTAATTTGGAGTGCCATGGTTGACATCTAGTCCTACGTGGAGTGTGATGGGTAGCTGGAGCTACTTCATCAAGTGCTAGTTCTAGAGTCTCATTAAGGTGTGATACAGCCATCTCAGAAGAGGTGAAAGCAGAAATAGGTGAAAGCAGTTGTTGGAGTGAAGTGGAAAGTTCTTGAAGATTAATTGTGTTAATATTTCTGCAGGTTTGAGGAAGATTGGAGGACTTCAGCTACACAGGGTTTGAATTAACGGAGGAGAGCATGCAGGTGATAAGGTTGTGATCTGAGAGGGGGAAAGGAGTGTTAGTGAGTTCAGAGATGGAGCATAGTCTGGTGAATACTAGATCAAGGCAGTGGCCCTCCTGATGAGTAGAGGAGTCAGTCCATTGGGAGAGGCCAAGAGAGGAGGTTAGAGAGAGTAGTTTGGAGGCGTGAGCAGCAGATTTTGGACAATCAATAGCAATATTGAAATCACCCATGATAATGGTGGAGATGTCAGAGGATAGGAAGTGAGGGAGTCAGGCAGAAAATCTTCCAAAAATTGTTTTGGATGCCCAGGTGGGCGGTAGATAGCTGCAACACACAGAGAAAAAGGAGAGTAAACCCTAATGGAATGTACTTCAAATGATGGAAATGTGAGTGATGGAACCTGTGGTAGAACAGTGTATGCAAAAGATTGAGAAAGTAAAAGTCCAACTCCTCCTCCTTTATGGTTACCTGGTCTGGAGGTGTGTGTAAAGTGGAGACCAGTTCTGCAGGGGAGGATGTGTCAGATTGTGTGAGCCAGGTTTCTGCTATAGCCAGCAGATTGATGTTGGATATGAAGAGGTCATGGATGGATGTTAATTTGTTACAAACAGAGCGTGCATTCCATAAGGCACATTTAAGTGATCTGGAGGGTGATGGAAGACATGTGATTTTTATGAGGTTAGCTGGATTTCTATGTTGCTGTGAATCAGGTGAATGTGAGCGATGCAAGTGGCTGGGTCCTGGATTTGGTGAAATGTCACTGTCACTGACCTGGGTTGGGAGTTAAGAGAACTCGGGGGTTCTTCCGATGATAGGGAAGAGAACCACAGCTGGGCCGGAGCAGGGATGGCCGGATGTAGGTTTTCCTCATGCAGAACTTAGCCGTTGTAACCGACGTGTAATGCTAAAGAATTAGTTGTGGCCAAGGCTTGGGGGCGATGCTGAAGTGCACAGAAGAATGAAGAACTTGTGAGCGATGTTGAAGAAATGAATGAAGATTTGAGAACGATGTTGAAGCACACAGAAGAATGAAGAACTTGTGAGCGATGTTAAGGAAATGAATGAGGATTTGAGAACGATGTTGAAGCACACAGAAGAATGAAGAATTTGTGAGCGATGTTGAGGAAATGAATGAGGATTTGAGAACGATGTTGAAGCACACAGAAGAATGAAGAACTTGTGAGTGATGCTGAAGAAATAAATGAGGATTTGAGATTCAGTGTAACTCTGGAAGTTTGGAAGGCGTTCCACTTAGGGATACCCTGTAATACTGGAAGCACAGGAGGTGTCCCTCAGAGATACACTGTAACGCTGGTAACGCAGAGAATGTCCCACTGAGTGATACACTGTAACGCTGGTAAACGGGAAAGGTTCCACTGAGTGATACACTGTAACGCTGGTAGCACAGGGAATGTCCCACTAAAAGATACTCTGGAACACAGGAGACGTTCAGCTTGAGAACACGCTGAACGCTGCTAGCACTGGTGATCATTGGAAAAGACGATACTCAGGCGCCGGGGCTCTGTACAGCGTCTGCCTTTGAACTTCCCGCCCTCTCCCGATTGGCGGAAGGGGCCGATGACGTCACTCGCTTACCACGCTCCCGCGGACGCCGGGCGCAACGGCGGCGCCCACACCCCGGTAACCCGCCGGAGGCAGCACCAGCAAGACGCGACGACCCGGAGCCCACCGGGGGTGACGACCGCCGGGAGAACCAGCGCACCCGGAGCGGCAAGCGCGACAGCCGCAGCGCCGCGAGTGTGACAGTACCCCCTCTTCTAGGAGTGGCCCCTGGACACTTTCCTGGTTTCGTTGGATGTTTAGAATGAAAGATCCGGACTAGTCGTGGAGCAGTGACTTCAGAAGCTTTGACCCAGCTCCTCTCAGGACCATAACCTTTCCATTCTACCAGATACTGTAAATTCTTGTGAAGATAACGAGAGTCAAGAATAGTTTTGATTTCAAATTCTGTTCCAGCTTCAGTCTCTACCGAGGTTGGGCTAGGAGACTCCGAATGAAACCGATTTAAAATGAGGGGACGAAGGAGAGAAACATGGAAAGAATTTGGTACCCGAAAGTGGGAAGGCAATCCCAATTTGCAGACAACAGGGTTCAGGACCTGCAACACGGGGTAAGGACCGATGAACCTCGGAGCAAACTTCATAGTGGGTACTCTTAAACGAAGATTGCGGGTAGAGAGCCATACCCTGTCACCAACTTTGTATTGAGGAGCTGCTCACCGTTTTCTATCCGCAAAGAATTTGTAGCGGCCAGAGATTTTCCTGAGATTAGCATGAACCCTACTCCAGATTTGACTGAAGTGCCGGAGAGTGGAAGCTGCAGCAGGAACATCCTCCGAAGGAAAAATTGGTAATTCTCGGACTCGTGGATAGAATCCGTAATTAATGAAGAATGGGGACTCACCAGTGGAAGAGTGGTACAGATGATTATGGGCAAACTCGGCCCAGGGTAACAGTTCCACCGAATCGTCCTGTGGAGGAGAGAGATAAACGCGGAGAAAAGTCTCTAAATCTTGATTGACACGTTCAGTTTGCCCATTGGTTTGTGGATGGTAAGCAGATGAGAACTTGAGTTTTATTTGTAAGGCTGAGCAGAGGGCCCTCCAAAATCTTGCAGTGAACTGTACCCCCTCGATCAGAGACTATCTCCCGAGGTAACCCGTGCAGGCGGAAGTGTTCACGAATAAATAGTAAAGCAAACTTGGGAGCCGTTGGTAAACCGGTCAACGGAACAAAATGTGCCATTTTTTAAAAGCGGTCAATAATCACCCAGATGGTATTGTAACCCTTGGAGAGGGGTAATTTGGTAATAAAGTCCATAGAAATATGGGTCCAGGGTTTCTTAGGAATGGACAGTGGACGAAGCAACCCCGCAGGAGGCAGACGAAGAGTTTTGTGCTGAGCACATTGAGGACATGAGTTGACATAATCTTGTATATCCTTCTTCATGGTGTCCCACCACTATGACCTTCGTAGAAATTCACACATTTTTTGAACTCCAGGATGACCGGAAAACTTGGAGATATGAGCCCACTGCAGTAACTTTGGTCGAAATTCAACTGGTACAGACATTCTCCCAGGAGGAGGACCCAGAGAGGTGGGAGCTGCTGAAATAGAGACTGGACTGAGAATTAAACTCTTTTCAAAGGAATTCTCATCCAAGGCCGTTAAAGAACGAGACAGAGCATCAGCCTTAGCGTTAAGAGTCCCGGCCCGGTACTTAATAACGAACGAGAACCGAGTGAAGAAGAGCGCCCATCGAGCTTGACGGGGATTCAAGCACTGGGCCGTCTTGATATACAACAAGTTCTTGTGATCGGTGTAAATAGTAATTAGGTGTTTAGCACCTTCCAATAAGTACCTCCATTCTTCTAGGGCAGATTTTATTTCTAAAAGTTCCTGATCTCCAATGGTGTAGTTTCGTTCAGCAGGAGAGAACTTACGAGAATGGAAACCACGTGGATGTAACTTCCCATCAGAAGAGTACTGTGAAAGGACGGCACCGATGCCTACTGAGGAAGCATCGACTTCCAAGAAGAATGGTTTTGAGAAATTCGGTTGTTGGAGTACCGGAGCAGACATAAAGGCTGATTTCAACCGGGCAAACGCTTCTACAGCTTCGGAAGACCAGAGACTTGGGTCAGACCCCTTTTTGGTTAGGGCAGTAATGGGTGCAACGATGGTAGAAAATCCCTTAATGAATTTCCGGTAGTAATTTGCAAAACCCAGGAATCTTTGTACCGCTTTCAAGGAGAGAGGCTGAGTCCAGTCCCGAATGGCAGTGAGTTTTTCCGGATCCATGCGAAGCTCCGTACCCGAGATGACATAACCGAGGAACGGAATCGAAGGGACCTCAAAGATACATTTGGAAATCTTGCCGTAGAGACGATTCCTTTGTAAGCGAAGAAGTACTTCTTGTACTCTGTGCTCTGCAAGATTCTTAGAAAATATCAGAATGTCATCCAAGTACACCACTACGCTTTGGTATAACATATCTCGGAAGATTTCATTTACAAATCCCTGAAAAACGGCAGGGACATTGCTGAGGCCAAACGGCATTACCAGATATTCGTAATGCCCGTCCCTGGTATTGAAGGCCGTCTTCCATTCGTCCCCCTGTCGGATAAGTATCAGATTATAGGCTCCTCTTAAATCGAGCTTAGTGAAGACGTGGGCTCCACGAACCCTATCAAATAGCTCAGTAATTAGCGGCAAAGGGTATTTGTTCTTAACGGTGATATCGTTTAAGCCACAATAATCAATACATGGTCTTAACCCCCCGTCCTTCTTCTTCGCGAAAAAGAAACCTGCTCCAGCCGGGGAGGTAGAGGGGCAAATGAATCCTTTCAGTAGATTGGATTTGATATAGTCCGACATAGCTTGGGTCTCGGGTAATGACAAGGGATATGTGCGTCCTCAGGGTGGCATTTTCCCTGGGATAAGCTCAATGGGACAGTCCCAGGGTCTATGGGGTGGTAACTGATCAGCCGCCTGTTCCGAGAACACATCTGTGAACTCCCGATAGGCCTCCGGAATGAGCTCCTCATCCGACTTGGAAGATGCACGGAGCGGGTAAACAGGAGTGAGACAACTAGTGTGACAAAACGAACTCCAGGACAATATTTGTGATGACTTCCAGTCGACGTGAGGGTTGTGAATTTTAAGCCAAGGTAGACCAAGAACAAGATCGTGAGGCATCTCCGGAATTACTAGAAACTCCAAATGTTCTTGATGCAGAGCTCCGACCTGCAGCTTGATTGGCTCTGTGCAATTTGTAATAAGACCATTAGATATTTTGGTACCATTGATGGCAGTCAACGTTATTGGTCGTTTGACAGACTGTAACTGTAAACCCAGACTCTGAACACAAGAAAGAGAAACAAAATTCCCTGCAGCCCCAGAGTCCAGCAGGGCCTTAACAGGTTTAGCTATAGACTCAGAAAACAGAGACACGGAGAGTAAACAATCCACTGTCGGAGAAGATTTAGATGTAACCCCTAACTTGACTCCTCCGGAACAAGCTAGGCCTGCCCGTTTCCCAGACGGGACTTGCAGAACTTGATAAAGTGATCCGCGGCTCCACAGTAGAGGCAGAGTTTACCCTCACGACGGCGCTGTCGTTCCTCCGGGGACAGCCGGGATTGGTTGATTTGCATGGGTTCGTCCGGACTCGGGGTAACTGTTTGCTTAGGCGGGAGAAGCCGGAATCTGGATCGATCTGACCGACTACGTTCGCCACCTCGTTCCTGCATGCGAAGATCCACCTTGACACAGAGTGAGATCAACTCTTCTAAAGGATCCGGCAGATCCCTAGCGACCAGCTCGTCCTTCAGAGGGTCAGAGAGCCCGTTCCAGAAAGCGTCCTTGAGAGCATCATTATTCCAGCGTAGTTCTGAGGCAATGGTCTGGAAATGAACCACATACTGTCCCACAGAACGGGAGCCTTGACGGACTCCGAGCAGGTCCGAGGAAGCAGCGGTCGTTCTGCCGGCTCATCAAAAATCCTTCGGAATGACGCGATGAAATTAGTGTAAGTGGAAACCAATGGGTCAGATCGCTCCCACAACGGAGACACCCAATCCAACGCTGAACCTTCAAGCAAGGAAATAATGTATGCCACTTTGGACCGATCCGTGGGGAAATTGTGTGAGAGAAGTTCAAAATGCACCTCGCATTGGTTGAGAAAACCACGGCAATTCTTTGGATTCCCATTATAGCGAGAGGGAGTGGGAAGCTGAAGGCGTGACCTGGTTCCAGACGAGGATTGAACATTACTGGAGACGACTACTGGAGCGGGTACTGAAGCAGGAGCCGGAACTACTGAAGCCAGGGAGGCCTGAATTTGATCCAGCCGGCCGGATAATTCCTGGAGATACTGCATCACCTGGCTCTGTGCCGCCTCCTGACTCTGAACTCGGGAAGCCAAGTTTTGGATGGCGCTTGACTCTGGGTTCCGATCCCCCGGGTCCATGTGGCCTGAGTATACTGTCACTGACCTGGGTTGGGAGTGTAGAGAACTCGGGGGTTCTTCCGATGATAGGGAAGAGGAACCACAGCTGGGCCGGAGCAGGGATGGCCGGATGTAGGTTTTCCTCATGCAGAACTTAGCCGTTGTAACCGACGTGTAATGCTAAAGAATTAGTTGTGGTCAAGGCTTAGGGGCGATGCTGAAGTACACAGAAGAATGAAGAACTTGTGAGCGATGTTGAAGAAATGAATGAAGATTTGAGAACGATGTTGAAGCACACAGAAGAATGAAGAACTTGTGAGTGATGCTGAAGAGATGAATGAAGATTTGAGAACGATGTTGAAGCACACAGAAGAATGAAGAACTTGTGAGCGATGTTGAGGAAATGAATGAGGATTTGAGAACGATGTTGAAGCACACAGAAGAATTAAGAACTTGTGAGCGATGTTGAGGAAATAAATGAGGATTTGAGATTCAGTGTAACTCTGGAAGTTCGGAAGGCGTTCCACTTAGGGATACCCTGTAATACTGGAAGCACAGGAGGTGTCCCTCTGAGAGATACACTGTAACGCTGGTAACGCAGAGAATGTCCCACTGAGTGATACACTGTAACGCTGGTAGCACAGGGAAGGTTCTACTGAGTGATACACTGTAACGCTGGTAGCACAGAGAATGTCTCACTGAGAGATACACTGTAACGCTGATAGCACGGGGAAGGTTCCACTGAGTGATACACTGTAACGCTGGTAGCACAGGGAATGTCCCACTGAAAGATACTCTGTAACGCTGGTAGCACAGCGAATGTCCCACTGAAAGATACTCTGCAACGCTGGAACACAGGAGACGTTCAGCTTGAGAACACGCTGAACGCTGCCAGCACTGGTGATCATTGGAAAAGACGATACTCAGCCGCTGGGGTTCTGTACGGCGTCTGCCTTTGAACTTCCCGCCCTCTCCCGATTGGCGGAAGGGGCCGATGACATCACCCGCTCACCACGCTCCCGCGGACGCCGGGCGCAACGGCGGCGCCCACACTCCGGGAACCTGCCGGAGGCAGCGCCAGCAAGATCTGACGACCCGGAGCCCACCGGGGGCGACGACCGCCGGGAGACCCAGCGCACCCGGAGCGGCAAGCGCGGCAGCCGCGAGTGCGACAGTCACCAGCTATCAGAAGCAGAAGTGAGAGATAAATGTGAGTGAGGTTTGTGAAAGTTTTTTATGGTGAGAGGTTGTAGATGTTATTGTCAATGAGTATAGGGAAGTGAAAAGCTCAATAAGTGGGGAGTGTAGAATTGAGGGGGCAACATGTACAGAGACAAAAAAAGAATGTGTGTACAGGTGCGCTAACAACAGCAGCTGGTATTGGGGTGGTCTAAAGTTCCCCAAATGAATACATTAAAATAGAAAGAAAGAGGTATACCAGCGCTGGCTGTTTTGTCAATAATGAACAATTTAGGCTTATAAAATTACATATAACATTTAATAAAAGTTGTAAACATTAAAAACACATTAAGCAAAAATTAATGATTTAAAAAAAGCCACTGATGGCAATGAAACTATTTATGTTGGATTAAGCCACAGTCTCACAGTAATAATGCAATCAGTATTGGTTTTTACCAGATTGGTTGATAGGGGAAAGAATAGTCCCTTATTCTTACTGACTGTAATGTCCTTAGGTTGAGAAAGGATCCAATTTTCAGAAAAGAACCAGGACCTTTGGGAGATAGCACTCTCCTAGTATATCAGCTGGAATGTCCTTTAAGTGCTGATGCGGTAATAGGCCAAATAAAGGTGGGAATAGGCAGTCCCTTGATCTCCTCAGCTGGGATGTCCTTTAATGCGGGGAATGGGTCCCACTTGTAAATAAATGTATGGAAGTCTTTGGGAGATAGCACTCTCCTGATGTATCAGCTGGAGTGTCCTTTAAAGTGCTGATGCAATGATAAAGTGACAAGTGATGAAATACTTATCAAATGAAGTCCTAGTATAGTCCTGAGCTGGACATAGATTATATACCAGCAAAACGCGTTGAGTTTGCACGCCACTGATGACGCAACTGTTGGAATCCACGCTCTCCAGTCATTTTATGAACTAGGAGTTAGTCACCGCCCCCGCCCCCCCAGGCAAGCGGGGAGCCGGTGTGAAGATGGCGGCAACAGGGTAGGGAGCGCAGTATTAATTGCGCTCTGGGGCTCAGCGGTACATAGTGCGGCGCTGTGAGGGGCGCCCTGAGCCAGCGCCTATACCCTACACTGTCCAGCAAGCCTGTCAGGGTCCCAGGATCGCTGCCAGCACAATTCCTCAGGCCAGTATAATCTTCAGAAGAGCGGGAAGACAGCGCCATGAAAGGGGGTGGAGCATCTCAGAGCGGACCCAGCAGCATTCAGCGCCAGTTTCCTGCCTGCAGAAGCGCTGACTGGGAGAGCCGTCCCTCCAGATCAACTCCAGCTATCTTGTACAGTACCAGGGGGCTGTAGAAGGGGGGGGGGAGGTTGTGTAAAGTCTGTGTAGCCTATTAAGGTACACAGACAGCGCTGGTAGTGTTATTAGTTCTACCTTAAAAAGCGCTGTGTGTGGGTTGTGATAAAGCTAAATATATATCCTATATTACACACTATAAAAGGTTAAGAGACAGTACGCAATTGGCGCACGAGGTACCGTAAGGGTACGCCCTTAGCGTAGCGGACGCTGTATCGGGAGCGAGCCGCTCGAGCGACACAAACGCTCGCGAGAATACGCTGTTGGTATCGGGCACACTATAGGCGGGCGACTACCGTAATGCTACGCTACCAGCATAGCGGACGCTCGAGATCACGAGCGGCGCAGACGCTCACAAGATGACAATCAGTAAACCTTGAATGTAACACACAGAAAGGATATTCTTATACTGTAAACCTTGTACTGAAACACTGTAGCGATATAACGCTGCTTAACCTTGTTAACACTAAAGCTGTTTGAGCGATCGAGACGCTCCTATTACTCTCTGCAATGTAATTAACACACAATACCGTGCTAAGGATCCAACACCTTTACTAACAAGCTTTTAGTTATATCGAAAAGGGGTAAAACAGTTACAAGTCATACACTACATACTAACATATAAATCTAACAGTATATCTAGACATAAACATACAATAACGTTACAATCTTAAACTAAACAGAGAGAGAGAGAGAGAATGTGGCCAATACAAACAAAGAGCGAGATGATTACAGAGAATTACTTACACACACTGGGAACGATCGCAGCGCAGCCTGGTACCAGCCCCGAGTTAATCAATATGAAAACCGTTTGTGGAGAGTGAGGGAGCTGTTCAGGCTGGCTGACCTTATATACACTGAGTACAGTATACTACAAAGGGATCTACAATCTCATTGTTCATTGGACACAAGAATGTCTCCTCGCATCATATCAAAAGGTCATAGGTTAGTTTGAACAGGTGGGCTGTGACTATTTCAAACAGCTCAGGTGGGTGGGAATCTCCGGATTCCCGCCGCATGGATAATGAACTGCAAATATAGAATATGTCCAAAAACTACTAATGGCCATAACTACACGCAGGAGCGATTAATCTTTACCTAACCAACACCGGATTATTGCTATGAAAATACTCTTCGGTTGGGTACCAGACACCACTGTTCAATCTTAATCAGACCCTTTGTACCACGCAAAGAGGGATTCCCAAGTCCGTGAACAAGTCACATTAAACAAACTTACAGTTATTACTAAAGGGAACATTACCTATAAAACATGCTATTTGGTTCTATCATTAAACGATTGAGTCGCCCGCTAGACGCACACAAACTCTACCGTAAATGCACATACCACGCGCTCGAGCGCATGGCCGAGGCGTCATCACGCGGCTGCCTATATCCGCACGCACGGGAGAGAATGTGCACGTGCAGCAGGCACGCGCATGAGGTGAATATATGGCAACGTGTAGCGTGATATTTTTCTGACTTTGACAGTCCACCCTTTGGCAGTCACCAATAACTGCCACTTCCTAAAACAGTTCAAAAAGAGAAAAATATATGTCATGTATAATACATTTCTATGATTGGGTAAGGGAGAAGAGAAGAAGGTGGGAAAAAGGTATGACCTAGTGAGATAGTAGAAGCATGTGTGTATGAGTCCATGTTTGAGGGGTCATGTATCATCGTGCCATACGTGTTTTAAATCAAGCTTCGAGGTATTGCGAAGTATACATTTGAATTCCTTCTTATCCCGTATTACGGGCCTGTGGATGGGCTGTCAAACTTTACCGAGCTCTTTTCGGCTTTTGGTTGCAACAAAATGGGGGAGCACATTTTAGTTGATGATACATGAATGGGGGGATATGTGAGTGCTGATATCTGTGCCTATATTCCCTATCGACTATGTGTGTCATTACCTGAAGGTTGTAGAAATGAAGATAAGAAGCATTATGGTAAATGCAGTCATAAACTATGTGAGTTTAATATACATTTGTTGATTGAGGTCTTGTCTTGTGTCTTGTCTCGATGTACATGTTGACTGTAGTCTCTTTGGGCTTTTGCTATAATGCGAGCAAAGCCGTTTCAATGTCCATAAAATTTTAAATCACTAAAGTTCTGGGCTAGCGTTTTCATTAAAGTCACTAGGGATATTGGGGGCCGGCAACATAGTCCATAAAAAAATCTTTGTATAAATGTGGTCTTCAAATCCTTCTTCCAAGCGAGTCTTTGTACCTTGGAGAAAAACAAAGGAGAAACGGGTGAAAGAAACGGATCTTGGAATCACATTTTATCACAGCGTGGTCTCAATGGTTGGGTCATAAATCAAATCAATTTTGTTATGCGATACAGTCATTACTTCAGGCGGTACCTTTCCAATATAGCACAATCCCTCTGAGTTTGGGGCAAGCCACTCATACGCCTTTCACCCGCATATGAAATATGCATCATCGGGGAGAACATATGGGACTGAATATGTCAAAACCATGTTACACATTTTCCATGTGAACTCTCCTAACCCTAATTCTTCCATCTGTTTAGTACACATATCAGTTTGTATGATCTGTGCACAGTATCCTGGTGATACTTCTCCAACTCTCATTGTCCTACTTCCCAGGGTATACCTATATCGGAAATATTTTCCACTGTGGCGTATGAGCTCTGTATCTGTAGGCATTCTGTCGGCTCTATGTGAGAATGTCATGATTTGATTATTCCATGACACTTCCCAATTTCCCGGCTTTCGGGGATTGGAAATGTTAAAGCACACTAAGGACCTATCCACATGGTATTGGTGGAGCTTCAAACTAGGAGGACTAGAGATATTAAACCTCTTGTCCACCGGCCTCCCACCACTTAACTCAAGTACCTCCCCTATCGTTAATGGGAATGGTACTAGTCCTGATTTGCTATGGCCTTGAGGTACTTGAGAGCATACCCAACAATCTGTCTGATTTAATACTTTACCCACTAAGGAGTGATAGTCACTCAATGGATGCCGATCCATATGGATATTAAAACTGGACTGACATTTCTTTATGCACCCATCCTCAACTAAGTTATTACAATGCCTACAGATGCAATTTTCTTCAGCTAACAATCCTTCACAATGTCTACAAATAACATGGCTGCTAGGTCGTTTTCTGGTACTCGCCTTTGCTTGGTGATTGTGTCGCTATTGGAAATTTACGCCTCCGTCTCAGTCATCAGAAACCCATTCTGGATCCTTTCTCGACCTCACTGGTACTCTCACCGAAACAGACTGCTCTGGTGAACATCATGGTCAACAGGAAAATCCGGATCACAGTCTCTTGGGGCGAGTCCATCTTACAGGAGGAGAAAAATAAATTTGTAATGGGGGTACAAAAAAATAGTTTGAGAGGGGAGAGAAACTTGTTACGATAATTAGTTCTCTAGTCTTTGTTGTTCTTCTTGTTCTGTTGTCATCTCAAAAGGTGCTGTCTCTCAGTCTTCCAAACGAACACTCCGGTGATACAATATTCCTTCCAAATCAGCGATCTCTCTGTAAGGAGCAAAAAATCTTGCATTACCATTTGTCTAACTGATGTGTGACATACCATCTTTAAAACATGAGAAAGAGAAAGAAGGAAAAAAACCAAAAGAGATAGAGAACAATTCATATATATATATATATATATGTTACATAAACCAACAATAAACAGCGAAACATTGTCAAATCTTCCGTTCACCATCAGGCTGTCACATCTACATGTCCAATGGTATCTTTGCATAGTCTCTCCCACCAGTATTTCCATACTCCACCCTTTTTATCTGGCCAGGATACATCGATGCTGGTAGGTCATACTGGGGTTTGGTAGACTTCTGAAAAGGTCAGGTAGTCAGGTGATGTTGGAGCTGTTGTGGTGAACGTCAGAGATGGGGAAAAAAAAAACATTTTACAGATACATTACAATTTTTACCCGGTCATTCCTGTGTCTTCAAGGAACGACCTCCCAATTTGTTAACTGTTACCTCAGGCTTTATCAAGGTTAATGATCAACTTTCCTAATCATAAATTATATGTGTGGACCAAAATTTGACATGCGTGATACCTGATTATACTTCCAAGTGTCGTAACTCTGCTCGTGTTCTTGTCTAGGGGGTCTGACTTTATGTGGGCTGTTACAGTTACTGGCATAATGCCCTTCTCTTTTACAAAGATAACAAGCCCTGGGCTTCCTCCAAGTGCCAGTGACCTGAGGTCTTGGTTGATTTGATGCCTCCTCAAACGCTTGGATGCTCATCACCATCAACCGCTTTCCCTGTACTTCCCTGACTCCTTGGATACCATGGTTATGTTGTTGTCTAGGGGGTTGATATACCTTCTGTAAATTTCTTGATCTACAATCTCTTGCATAATGGCCTTCCTTCTGGCAATTATAACACCTTATCACCTTGGACTTACCCACAGGGATCTGAGGCTCCTTACGTCTCTGTGTTTCCCTGTGCTTGTTGATGTTTTGCTCATGCCCAACAGCGGACTTTCTTAGTGCAGCCACCGAGATATTTCTCCAGTTTGGGTTGGTGGTCTGTACCCTTGTTCTCAACACCTCCTTTAAACCATTCATTAATAACTTAACCGCTACTTCTTTATGCTGTGCATTTATTTTGATGTCTGTGATCCCAGTGTCTCTAGCCATTACTTGCAGTGCTCGATTGAAATAATTAGAAATACTTTCCCCTTCGTTTTGTCTTATGGAGAAGATTTCTTTCCACTCGACAACGGCTGGGAAATATACTGCTAACTGTTGGTTGATCTGCTTAATACATTCCTGATTGTGTTCCTCCGTACGAGGTACTTCTGTGTCTAATTTACAATCAGCAATAAATTTCGCAGGATCAACGCTGGAGGGCAAACATGCCCTCAGCACTGTCTGCCAATCTTTGTTGGTGGGTTCTGTGGAGTTTCCTAGTTCTTTAATAAATCTCTGACATGCATCTAGATCTTTCCTAGGATCAGGGAATTCAGACATAATTGACCTTAATTCTGTCCGAGACCAGGGACGGCGCATTGCACTGTCCCTGACGGGAATGGTTCCCTGAGCGTCAGTCTTCCCATTGGGGACTGTGATCACCCTGACAGGACTAAATTCAATTACATCATCTTGTGTTGGTTCTTCAATATGAGGTACATTTGTTTGTGCATGATATATAACACCGTACGTACCTGTGGACACGACCTCACCTGACCCTCCGTTAGGGGGTTTGATTACTGCCTTTACCGAATTGGTCGCGTCCACCTGGATGTCTTGTGTGGTGGCTGCTGGAGAAGGTGCCGACATCGTTCTGGGCTCACTTTCTTGCTGGTAATCCTGAGGGAAGTTTAACATGGGGTGCGACTTGCACAGGTTAACAGTTGTACATTGAACAGTATTGCAATTATCATTGTTACGTTTATTACAATTATTCTTATCATCTATAATACAGTTGCTAAGTGCATTTTTATCATTCACCAGTGTGTCATTCTCTGTAACCACCCTCTCTCCCATTGCCACATTTCTCTCACCAAGGTGAGAGTCAGCTATATGAGCTAATTCTCCTTGTATTTCACTTTCCCGTTGCCATAACTGTAAACAATCATTTTGTCTAATCTTCTGCTTGGCAGATTTTATTAGACCTATCCTTTTTCATAGGTTCTGTAATACCTCAGGGTTCAGACTGCCTACCCGGGGAGACTGTTCCCCATCATCCTCTTTCATTCGTTCCCATTCTTTGAATACCTGATACCTTGCGGACCCTTTGGGCCAGCAACTACCAACGTGAACCCTTGTTGGACGTCCCTTCTTTGAACAACTGGCCCCCATCGTTTGTAGATATTGCTGTCTTAGCTAATTCTCACAAACAGACCTGATTGCCCGCGGTAAGGCGACGGTGAAAGTTCAACTAGTGCCTTCACTCACTCTGCGCCCCAATTGGCCTATCCAATCCGTGGGATCTTTTGTAACCTCTATTTACTGGGGCGCGTGGGAGTATGCGATCCCTCCCCAGTAAGTATTGGTTGTTGGAGATTTCCTTAGTGAACAGCGAAACTCCCTTAAAATAACAAAAACCTACACAAATCACGTTAGAATGTACAAATAGCGTTTATGATCCCACAATAAATTTTTAATGGGTATCAAGGTAACAAACTAATGCACACAATTACGTGCGGTCCAGTCGCACAGCGCATAAATAACTAAATATTTATACGCTTTACGACCAATGGAATCGGTTGTTTAGGCTGCGAAACCTTCAGCCGGAGCTTTAACTTGACTATGTGGGTGCTACGCCAAACCCCTCGGGCTGCGCTTAAATACCTCGCAGTCCTTTTGTCTGCGGAAACTACTTGCTCCTTTTACCTTCTACAATGTTAACGCGGGCAAGCCAGTCCACGCCACCAAGTGTCCACTCACCTGATGTGGTCTCCGACGGGATCCCGATTTGTGGGTTCACAAAAATAATACCTTAAGTTCCACACTCACTCCTACTCACTCATATGCATACTGATCTTTCTGTACAGAAATTCCTTTCATACAGGCAGGAGTCCAATCCCTGGGTTTTGCAGTAGAAAAAGTTTTTCCTTTTAACTAATACTTTTTGGAAAAACTGAACAACCGTGTGCTATTATCAGGTGGCTGTACTATACCGCCCACCCTAAACAAGGTTATTGTGTGATTTGAGTCTCAGTGGGCGTATCCGTACGCTCCGTTGCGTAAAACACGCCACGTGCGTATGCCTTTGCGTCACGTACGTGATCTCGCACGTTGTCCGGGACACGTATGCACAAAGTGCAGATATACCCACAGCGACACAATCAACACGCTTCTATCAATGTAAACGATATTCAACTATGATCGCTTACCGTACACCACACAGTATTTGCTATGCTGTGTGTGTGTCCTTTACAATTATTCCCTTAAAAATTATCCTATTTAATCTCAACTAAATAGCACCAGATTTCTTCAGCATGTGTCTAATAATCAATTCTAATGGCAACAAGAAAGTGAGCTACAACAATGTAGATGTGTGCGTGCATGTGTGTGTGCGTATGCAAAAACAGAAATAAACAGTTTTAAAAGATAATAGCGTATTGTTCTTACCTCCGGTTCCGGATTCCTTCAGCACTCCTTACTAAGCGAAGCAGACGCTTATCTGGTCAGCACTACGAGGGATACCACCTTCCCGCCCTTTGCTGACCGATAATGTCTGCTAAAGTTTACCTAGTGCAGATATGTGAAGAGCGGAGGAGCCCCCAATTGATAAAGCTAAATATATATCCTCTCTTACACACTATAAAAGGTTAATAGACACAGTACGCAATTGGCGCACGAGGTACCGTAAGGGTACGCCCTTAGCGTAGCGGACGCAGTATCGGGAGCGAGCCGCTCGAGCGACACAAACGCTCGCGAGAATACGCTGTTGGTATCGGGCACACTATAGGCGAGCGACTACCGTAATGCTACGCTACCAGCGTAGCGGACGCTCGAGACCACGAGGAGATCACGAGCGGCGCAGACGCTCATAAGATGACAATCAGTAAACCTTGAATGTAACACACAGAAAGGATATTCTTATACTGTAAACCTTGTACTGAAACACTGTAGCGATATAACGCTGCTTAACCTTGTTAACACTAAAGCTGTTTGAGCGATCGAGACGCTCCTATTACTCTCTGCAATGTAATGAACACACAATACCGTGCTAAGGATCCAACACCTTTACTAACAGTTATAGTTATATCGAAAAGGGATAAAACAGTTACAAGTCATACACTACATACTAACATATAAATCTAACAGAATATCTAGACATAAACATACAATAACGTTACAATCTTAAACTAAACAGAGAGAGAGAGAGAGAATGTGGCCAATACAAACAAAGAGCGAGATGATTACAGAGAATTACTTACACACACTGGGAACGATCGCAGCGCAGCCTGGTACCAGCCCCGAGTTAATCAATATGAAAACCGTTTGTGGAGAGTGAGGGAGCTGTTCAGGCTGGCTGATCTTATATACACTGCATACAGTATACTACAAAGGGATCTACAATCTCATTGTTCATTGGACACAAGAATGTCTCCTCGCATCATATCAAAAGGTCATAGGTTAGTTTGAACAGGTGGGCTGTGACTATTTCAAACAGCTCAGGTGGGTGGGAATCTCCGGATTCCCGCCGCATGGATAATGAACTGCAAATATAGAATATGTCCAAAAACTACTAATGGCCATAACTACACGCAGGAGCGATTAATCTTTACCTAACCAACACCGGATTATTGCTATGAAAATACTCTTCGGTTAGGTACCAGACACCACTGTTCAACCTTAATCAGACCCTTTGTACCACGCAAAGAGGGATTCTCAAGTCCGTGAACAAGTCACATTAAACAAACTTACAGTTATTACTAAAGGGAACATTACCTATAAAACATGCTATTTGGTTCTATCATTAAACGATTGAGTCGCCCGCTAGACGCACACAAACTCTACCGTAAATGCACATACCACGCGCTCGAGCGCATGGCCGAGGCGTCATCACGCGGCTGCGTATATCCGCACGCACGGGAGAAAATGTGCACGTGCAGCAGGCACGCGCATGAGGTGAATATATGGCAACGTGTAGCGTGATATTTTTCTGACTTTGACAGTTGGCTCCAATCTCTGTGTCTCTCTGTGGCATGCTTGGGGGGGAAACTGTGTCTGACATTTCCCTGTGTGTGTAGGTGTTTACTATCTCACATAGCCATGTCTAGGGACTCTGGGGGTCATTCCGAGTTGATCGTAGCTGTGCTAACTTTAGCACAGCTATGATCATTTACACTGACATGCGGGGAGACGCCCTGCACAGGGCTATCCCGTACCTCATGTCAGTGCTAGCCCCCCCGCAGAAGTGCAAAGGCATCGCACAGCGGCGATGCCTTTGCACTTCAAGAGTAGCTCCCGGCCAGCGCAGCGTTAGCGTGCTGGCCGGGAGCTACTCCCCGGCCCGCAGCGGCTGCGTGTGACGCCGCCGTTTCGCCCCCTCCCACCCAGCGACCGCCTCTGCCTGTCAATCAGGCAGAGGCGATCGCAGCCTTGCCACAGCCTTCGGCCATCTGGCATGCACCGGCGCTGTAGAGACCCGTTCGCTCGGCTGCGATAAACCGGAGCGAGCGAACGGGTCAGAATGACCCCCTCTGTGTCATATGCTGAAGTTGTTTCCCCTCAGGCGGCATCCATTCCATGTACACAGGATTGTAATGCTTTGTCTCAGATCCCTATTGTTGAAGCTAATACTGAGACTGAAATTCAGGTGTTGGAAGTCTATGGCAGTTTGGTCAGGCTCTGTCCCTATTCCTGCAAAATCTCCTAGCATGTTCCCACAGAAACGTGCACTTGCCCAAATCATGAAGATGTCACGGATACCGATTTTGATACTGCAGATGGTGATGGGGAGGTGATGAGGGAGGTGGCATCCCTTGCTAAGGGGGTGCAGCTCATGATTGAGGCCATTAGGGATGTGATAAATATTAATGACACCACACCTGAGCAGGTTGAGGAGGCTTACTGCACTGACAATAAGAAAGCCTTGCTAACCTTCCCTGCGTCTAAAGAATTAAACGCTATATTTGAAAAATCCTGGGAAAACCCGGAGAAAAAATTCCAGATCCCAAAAATGGTTCGGGTTGCCTTACCCTTCCCTGAGGAAGATAGGGATAAAAATGGGTTAACCACCCATTGTTGGCGCATCTGTATCCAGACTGTCTAAAAAGGTGCTTTTACCTGTCCCTGGATCTACCGCGTTAAAAGAACCTGCTGATCGTAAAATTAACACTACGCTCAAATCCATTTACACTGCTTCGGGAGTGGCGTTAAGACCCGCTGTTGCCTGTGCATGGATTTTTAAAGCCATAGTAAAGTGGTCAGGCACATTACTAGGGGATTTGGATACAATGGATAGAAGTGACATTGAATTGTTTTTACGCAACATACAGGATTCTGCGGGATTCATGGTGGAATCCATGAAGGACCTAGGGACGCTGACTGCACGGATATCTTCCATGAACTGCTTCTGGTTCCTCAAAATCCTCAGCATGACGGTGGACCTCAAAGCCTGGAGGACGGGCTGGTGGGTGCGAGACTCAGACGTCTTAGACATGTCTGGGTGTCGTCCGGCCTGGATCCTTGGGTACAGGATATTGTGTCCCAGGGGTACAGATAGGAGTTTCAAGAACTCCCGCCTCACCGATTCTTCAAATCAGGCTTGCCAGCTTTGCTGACAGACAGGGCTATCCTACAGGAAGCCATCCTAAATTTGGAAGTCACAGGTCATTGTCCCAGTTCCACCTCATATGCGAAACCAGGGTTATTATTCAAACCTTTTCGTGGTACTGAAACCGGATGGTTCGGTCAGACCAATTTTGAATTTATAATCGTTGAACCCTTACCTGAGGGTGTTCAAATTTCAGGCACTGCCATTCGGCCTCTCCACAGCACCGAGGGTGTACACCAAGGTGATGGCGAAGATGATGGTCTCCTCTGCAGACAAGTGGTGGACATAATCCCATATCTGGACAATCTGCTTATAAAGGCATCGGTCAGGGAGAAGTTGTTGCAATCCATTGTTCTCACGATTCATCTCAGGGAACACGGTTGGATCCTGAACTTTCCAGAATCACATTTGGAGCCGACCAGGAGGTTGTCTTTTCTGGGAATGATCCTCGATACAGAAGTGCAGAGGGTGTTTCTCCCAGCGAAGACAGCATTGGTGATACAAACAATGGTCCGGGAGGTCCTGAAGCCAGCCCGGGTTTCGGTTCATCAGTGCATTCGCCTTTTGGGGAAGATGGTGGCCTCTTTGGAGGCTCTACAATCTGGAAGGTTCGGCCCTTCCAACTGGATCTCCTGGACAAGTGGTCGGGATCTCATCTACACATGCGCCAGAGAATACGTCTGTCGCCAAAAACCAGGTTTTCACTCCTCTGGTGGCTACAACTACCTCACCTTCTGGAGGGCCGCAGGTTTGGTATTCAGGACTGGATCCTTCTAACCATGGATGCGAGTCTCCGGGGCTGGGGTGCAGTCACACTGGGGGTAACCTTCCAAGGAAGGTGGTCAAGCCTGAAATCCAGCCTTCCATAAACATTCTGGAACTAACAGCCGTCTACAACGGTTTTCTCCAAGCGGCCCATCTTCTGCGAGCTCAAGCCATTCAGGTGCAGTCGGACAATGTAACGACGGTGGCTTACGTAAACCGACAGGGCAGAACGAAGAGCAGAGCTGCAATGTCAGAGGTAACAAGAATCATCCTCTGGGCAGAAAGACACACGTTGGCGATGTCAGCAATCTTCATTCCGGGAGTAGACAACTGGGAAGCGGACTTCCTCAGCAGACACGATCTCTATCCAGGAGAGTGGGGACTCCATACGGAGGTGTTCACGGAGGTAACAGATCTTTGGGGTGCACCTCAAATAGACATGATGGCCTCCCGTCTCAACAAGAAGCTTCGGCGGTATTGTTCCAGGTCGAAGGACCCGCAAGCCGTGGCGGTGGAGGCCCTAGTGACTCCGTGGGTGTTCCAGTCGGTGTACGTGTTTCCTCCACTTCCACTCATTCCAAGAGTTCTAAAACTCATAAGGAGAACAAGAGTTCAGGCAATCCTCATTGCTCCAGACTGGCCAGAAGGGCTTGGTACACGGTTCTTCTGGATCTACTGCTGGAAGAGCCGAGGCCTCTTCCTCTTCGGGAGGACCTGCTGCGCAGGGGCCATTCGCTTATCAAGACTTTCCACGGCTACGTTTGATGGCATGGAGGTTGAACGCCGGATATTAGCTCGGTAGGGCATTCCGAACAAGGTTATTCCTACCCTGATACGGGCTAGGAAGGGAGTAACGTGTAAACATTACGATCGTGTTTGGAAAAAGTATGTATCTTTGCATGAGTCCAAGAATTTTCCTACGGTGGAGTTTCAACTGGGATGGTTTCTCCTCTTCCTGCAAGCAGGTGTGGATAGGGGCCTGAGGTTGGGATCCGTAAAGGTCCAGATTTCGTCCCTATCCATTTTCTTCCTGAAACAGTTGGCTTCCCTCCCTGAGGTTCAGACTTTTCTGAAAGGGGTTCTGCACATCCAGCCTCCCTTTGTACCGCCTACGGCGCCCCGGGCTCTTAACGTGGTGTTACAGTTCCTCCAATCGGATTGGTTCGAGCCTCTACCGGAGGTTGAGGTCAAATTTCTCACGTGGAAGGCTGTCACTTTGTTGGCCTTAGCTTCTGCTAGACTTGTGTCGGAGTTGGGGGCTTTGTCTTGTAAGAGCCCCTGCTTGATCTTCCATGAAGATAGAGCTGAGCTTCGGACACGTCAGCAGTTCCTTCCAAAGGTTGTGTCGGCATTTCATATCAACCAACCTATTGTGGTGACAGTTGCTACTGACTCCTCAATTTCATCAAAGTCCTTGGATGTTGTAAGGGCTCTGAAAATCTATGTGAGGACTGCTCATCACAGAAAATCGGACTCTCTGTTTGTCCTGTATGATCCCAAGAAACTTGGGTGTCCTGCTTCTAAGCAGACGATCTCTTGCTGGATCAGGTTCACTATTCAACATGTGTATTCTATGGCAAGTTTGCTGTGTCCTAAGTCTGTTAAGGCCCACTCTACTCGTAAGGTGGGTTCTTCCTGGGCGGCTGCCCGGGGTGTTTTGGTTTTACAGCTTTGCCGAGTGGCTACTTGGTCTGGGTCTAACACTTTTGCAAGGTTCTACAAGTTCGATACTTTGACCAAACTTCAGGTCCTCAGCGGCCAATCAGCTCTGCAGTAGCCTCCGCGCTCTCCCTCCCGTTCTGGGAGCTTTGGTACATCCCCATGGTACTAATGTGGATCCCAGCATCCTCTAGGACAGTGATGGCTAACCTTGACACTCCAGCTGTTGTTGAACTACACATCCCAGCATGCCCTGCATCAGTTTTAGCATGGCCAAATAGCAAAACTGTAGCAGGGCATGCTGGGATGTGTAGTTCAACAACAGCTGGAGTGTCAAGGTTAGCCATCACTGCTCTAGGACGTAAGAGAAAATAGGATTTGAATAACCTACCGGTAAATCCTTTTCTCATAGTCCGTAGAGGATGTTGGGCGCCCGCCCAGCGCCTCGTGATCCTGCAGTGGTTACTTAGTTCAGTACTGCTTAGTTCTTGGTTAAGTACTGTTTTGTTACTTGGTAAATAATATTGTTCAGCCGTTGCTGATGTTTCAAGCTAGTTAGCTTGGTTTGCCTTGTGTGTGAGCTGGTGTGAATCTCGCCACTATCTGTGTAAAATCCTTCTCTTGAAGTTGTCCGTCTCCTCGGGCACAGTTTCTAGACTGAGTCTGGTAGGAGGGGCATAGAGGGAGGAGCCAGCCCACACTCTCAAACTCAAGTGCCAGTGACTCCTAGTGGACCTGTTTATACCCCATGGTACTAATGTGAACCCCAGCATCCTCTACGGACTACAAGGAAAGGATTTACCGGTAGGTAATTAAAATCCTATTATCCCTATAATAAACTACAGACTGACTATATATTTAATGTAAGGACCAAATTATATCAAAGAAGGCATCTGTCTCCTCCACCGCAGCCCGTCTCCATCCCTGGAGGAATGTCACCAAGCACCTGCTGATGTTCCTGAACCCTATTCGCTCCTTAAGGAGGTCCCCTCATTACCAATTATGCCAGTGCCATTGCTACTCTCCTGAGACTCCAACCCCCCCCCCCCCCCCCCCCCCCCCAATTTGTATCATGGATGGTGAAGGATGGAGATAGAGAACATGGAATCTGACTAAAAATGCAGCAATGCTGGATGCCCAGCCCACTGGAAGTCCAGATACCCTTATCTCAATTGTCAACTCTGGACAATAATTTAATCACCAGAGGTCCAATTAGCTTCAAGACTGAGCCTCATACCCCGTCTGGGGCATGTTTATATTCAGAGAACATTTCCCTTGACAAAATGTTTCTATGTAACCTTGTGATGTTAGTATTAGTATTTCATTGGTTATCCTTGCATGATCCAACAATTGACTGGACTGCTGGAATAATTATTTAATGGGAAGTCAACTGATCCAATGTCTAACATTGTCCATATAAACTGTTTCTGCACCTGTAAATGGGTTCCCAAAGGTTGCCAGTATCTTCAGTAAGGAATGAGCTGAAACTCCTTCCCCATGTTGACCTTATAATTACTCCATAGACCTTGTTCCTGGAGCAAAACTCCCCCAGGGTAATTTGTTCTCTGTCCCTGAGTTACGTCTAGTAGAGGAGTACAGCTCTGAGAATTCTTTTTGGATTCTAGTATAAGGGGCTTAACCAATTACCCCTGAGAATTGCGGCACTTCACCTGATTAATCACAGCGCCAGGAAGGTTGGGTTGTTTTAATTCGGAGAAGGGGTTTATTCGATAATTCAGATACACATTAGGAGCAGAGATGTTCTTTATGGCCAAAAAGATGGAGGGCTCAGACCTTGTGTAGGTTTCTGTGGTCTCCTCAAAATCTCCAAAAAGTCTACAATTTAATAATAATTTGTGCATTGGATGAATGCTAGACTGTCTTCAACATCCTAACTGGCCAATAGGAGTACTTAGAGATGCTGTTCAGCCTGAGCAATGCGCCTGCGGTGTTCCATCGTGTACTCAGATATATTTTGGGGGAGGTTCGTGGTAATCTGTCTTGATAACATACTGATTT